>NC_044207.1:34953405-35160130 GCF_900880675.1 Sparus aurata
TGTCGTCATGGTGACCGTCATCAGCATCACGTGGATGTCCCTGCACTTCCCGTGACTGACCACAGGTGGTGGTGTTTCTCTGTGATGTTTAATGTCAGCACCAGCAGCAAACACAGAAATCCAGCATGTGATCAGCTTTAGTTTGAAATGTGTCACACAGTCGTGGTGGAAGAGCTGATTTATTGGTGTGACAGCGATCTAACAGCGTAAAGACACATGTCATGTCACACATGTGTTGTCTGCTGAGACAGCTGCAACATGTTGTCATTCTTCCAACAGTGTTTCATGGTGAAAATGATCCAAGTGTTCAGAGTTAGAACACACAGAACAGAACAAACATCTATATATACATATTATATACAAGTCAGTAGGTGTGGCTGTGCCACCAGGTTCAGTGCTGAGCCCCTTTGATAATTGTGTCAGTGTGGATGTCAAACTCTACGCTGATGACACTGTTGTTTACACAAATGAACAAACAGCAGAGCGAGCTGCTTTCAAGCTACAACTGCTATGAAATGATCACACAGCAGCTTCATCAGTCGCCCTCCAGTTTGGGTGTTGGCTGAATGATGACTGTGTTTATTTTTTTTCAGTCAATAAAAATCTTATAGCTTCATCAGTGTGAAATGGATTGGTAATTAATGATCACACCTCAACTAAGATTCATATTTATGTAACACATTCAAGACTGAATTACAAAATATATTTACAAAGACAAACATAAGTTATACATCAAGTAAATATGACATTATTTTCACACATTATAACTATCCATCCATGCATCCATCCATTTTCATCCACTTATCCAGGGCCAGGTCGCGGGGGCAGCTGCCTGAGCAGGGACACCCAGACTTCCCTCTCCCTGGACACTGCCTCCAGCTCTTCCGGGAGGATCCCAAGGCGTTCCCAGGCCAGCTGAGTGGCATAGTCACACCAGCGTGTCCTGGGTTCTCCTCGGGGTCTCCTCCCGGCGGGGACATGCCTGGAACACCCCCCGAGGGAGGCGTTCCGGGGGCATCCGAAACAGATGCCGAGCCACCTCAGCTGGCTCCTTTCGATGTGGAGGAGCAACGGCTCTACTCCGAGCTCCTCGCGGGTGGTGACAGAGCTCTTCACCCTGTCTCTAAGGGAGGAAACTCAAATCGGCCGCTTGTATCCGGGATCTTATTCTTTCGGTCATCACCCGAAGTTCATGGCCATAGGTGAGGGTAGGAACGTAGATTGACTGGTAAATCGAGAGCTTCGCCTTTCGGCTCCGCTCTCTCTTTACCACGACAGACCGATACAACGACCGCATTACTGCGGCTGCTGCACCGATCCGCCTGTCAATCTCACGCTCCATCCTTCACTCACTCGTGAACAAGACCCCAAGATACTTAAACTCCTCCACTTGAGGCAGGAACTCTCCCCCAACCTGGAGGAGCAAGCCACCTTTTTCCGGTCGAGAACCATGGCCTCGGATTTGGAGGTGCTGATTATCATCCCAGCCGCTTCACACTCGGCTGCAAACCTCCCCAGGACATGCTGGAGGTCCTAACTTGAAGGAGCCAACAAGACCACATCATCCGCGAAAAGCAGAGATGAGGTCCAGTGGCTCCCGAACCAGATCCCCTCCGGCCCGTGGCTGCGCCTAGAAATTCTGTCCATAAAAATAACGAACAGAACCGGTGACAAAGGGCAGCCCTGCCGGAGTCCAACATGCACTGGGAACAGATCTGACTTACTGCCGGCAATGCGAACCAAGCTCCTGCTCCATTCATACAAGGACCGTACAGCCCTAACAGAGGGCCTCCGACCCCGTACTCCCGGAGCACCCTCCACAGAATGCCACGAGGGACACGGTCGAATGCCTTCTCCAAGTCCACAAAACACATGTGGACTGGTTGGGCAAACTCCCATGAACCCTCGAGCACCCTGCGGAGGGTATAGAGCAGTTCCAGTGTTCCACGGCCAGGACGAAAACCGCATTGTTTCTCCTGGATCCGAGGTTCGACTATCGGCTGAATTCTCCTCTCCAGTACCCTGGAGTAGACTTTCCCAGGGAGGCTGAGGAGTGTGATCCCCCGATAGTTGGAACACACCCTATGGTCCCCCCTTTTTAAATAGGGGGACCACCACCCCGGTCTGCCAGTCCAGAGGCACTGTCCCCGACTGCCACGCAATGCTGCAGAGACGTTTCAACCAAGACAGCCCCACAACATCCAGAGACTTGAGGTACTCAGGGCGGATCTCATCCACCCCCGGTGCTTTGCCACTGAGGAGCTTACGGACTACCTCAGTGACTTCAGCTTGGGTGATGCATGGGTCAACCTCTGAGTCCCCAGCCTCTGCTTCTTCTATGGAAGGCGTGTCAGTGGGATTGAGGAGATCCTCGAAGTATTCCTTCCACCACCCGACGATGTCCCCAGTTGAGGTCAACAGCTCCCCACCTCCACTGTAAACAGTGTTGGTGGAGGTCTGCTTCCCCCTCCTGAGGCGCCGGATGGTTTGCCAGAATTTCTTCGAGGCCGACAGGTAGTCCTCCTCCATGGCCTCCCCGAACTCTTCTCAGACCCGAGTTTTTGCTTCCGCGACTGCCCGTGCTGCCGCACGCTTGGCCTGCTGGTACCCATCAGCTGCCTCAGGAGTCCCCTGGGCCAGCCAGGCTCGGTAGAACTGCTTCTTCAGCTTTACAGCAACCCTTACTTCCAGGGTCCACCACCGGGTTCGGAGATTGCCGCCGCGACAGGCACCGGAGACCTTACGGCCACAGCTCCGGACAGCCGCGTCAACAATGGAAGTGGAGAACATGGTCCATTCGGACTCAAAGTCCCCAGCCTCCCTCTGGGATCTGGTCAAAGCTCTCCCGGAGGTGGGAGTTAAAGATCTCTCTGGCAGAGGGTTCCGCCAGACGTTCCCAGCAGACCCTCACAATACGTTTTGGTCTGCCAGGTCTGTCCATCTTCCTCCCCCGCCAGTGGATCCAACTCACCACCAGGTGATGATCAGTTGACAGCTCAGCCCCTCTCTTCACCCGAGTGTCCAAGACATACGGCCGGAGGTCAGATGACACGACCACAAAGTCTATCATTGACCTCCGGCCTAGGGTGTCCTGGTGCCACGTGCACATATGGACACCCTTATGCTTGAACATGGTGTTTGTTATGGACAAACTGTGACTAGCACAGAAGTCCAGTAACAAAACAGCACTCGGGTTCAGATCGGGGAGGCCGTTCCTCCCAATCACACCCCTCCAGGTAACACTGTCATCGCCCACGTGGGCGTTGAAGTCCCCCAGGAGAACGACGGAGTCCCCGGTTGGAGCACTCTCCAGTACCCCTCCCAGGGACTACAAGAAGGCCGGGTACTCTGCACCGCTGTCCTATCCCTGACCCGAAGGCGCAGGGAAGCGACCCTCTCGTTCACCCGGGAAAACTCCAACACATGGCGGCTGAGCTGAGGGGCTATAAGCAAGCCCACACCAGCTCGCCACCTCTCACCGCGGGCAACTCCAGAGTAGAAGAGAGTCCAGCCTCTCTCACTCCTTGATATTATAACTATTTATATAAAAACAAACAAATCATAAATGATAAATTGTCCTTGTATTGATGTTGTTAAACATGAGTGTACACTACGATCCTCTCCAACATGTCTTGATATGTTGTGTAGTGTTCCTGGTTGGGGTCCGGCTGCAGAAACTGTCAGTGTAAGTATGAGTCAATAGAAAGTCTGATACAATAAATCATTAATGAATAATATCAATAAATTAGAATTAATAACCAGGATGTTCTTTGTTTTCAAGACAAAGTCAGAGTAAAATCTTCGCCTGAACCTCCTGAGCAGTATTTAATATAAAATGGATCCTTGAAGCAGTTTTTTGTCTCGTCTCCACCAGCTGAGCAGGAAAAAACTCTGGGAAGCATTTGAGTGCTGCCAGGGCGAGCCAATCAGAGGCAGCGATGGATTGGTATGTCACAACATGTCCCATGCTTTTTTCTAAGAAAAAATAAAATAACATTTGTTATATTGTTATTTTTTAAATAAAAAAATATTCATGTTATTGGCCAAAATTGTGGTTTGTAAATACAAAAAATTTCCTAAAAAGTAGTTGAATTACTCGATGCAGTACAAAATATGAATGTAGTCTAACTACCAGCAAGTTACAGCAAATTGTAGTTAAGCTATGTAGTTAAACTACTGTTACGCCCCTGATCTAGGGGAATCAGTGACATAACATGATGTGCTGCTCCCCATTCTTCCCACTTCCAAGAAGGCCAGTGTCACAGGAACTTGTAAAGTAAAGGTAGCTTTTTATATGCTTCAGAGGGAGTGCAGGCCAAAACAACAAACAAAAATCATCTAACTCCCTACCTTCCCTATACAAATCAAAAGTATTAACAAAAAAAAAGATTCTTACCTAACTCCTAAAAAGGGGAAAACAGGAGAAAAAAGGGTTAAAGAAAAGGCTTCTCCCTCCTACTAGGCTACACACAATTTACTAAAGGTACAAGGTTACAAAAGACAGGTTGACAATTTACACTATGTTTCACAAAACACAAACTCAAAATCCTTAACAAGCTAGACACTGGTCCCAGTTGGATGTGGGTGAATGGTTGGAGAGCAAATCATGTTATGTCACTGATTCCCCTAGATCAGGGGCGTAACATGATTTGGGGGCTCGTCCGGGATCTGAATGTCCATGGGATGAGGTAGATGTGGTTTGGTTTAGTTTGTTTGTGTAAGTGGCCTTTAGTTAAGTGTAGTGGTCATCTCTTTTGTTAAGTTGTTGCTGCATGTTGTGTGTCTGTCTGAGTACCCCGACCAGATAGCTGCTGGGCACTTTCAAGGATTTGCCATGTTTGTTATTTTGTCTTTCTTATTTTTGGTGGTAATCCTGAGTGGGGGTACGCTTCAGTGTTTTGCAGTTGACTAGGTTCCTGGTCTTCGGTGATTCACTGAGTTCAGCGTTTAAAGACGCCTCGAGCTCGGCAAGCCACTGAAGACTAGCTAGGTGAGTTAGTCACCTTTTGTAGGCAGGTCAAGTTGGGGTGTCTCTACAGTTTCCCTTCGTTTTATAATTTGTACAGCAATGTGGTTTTGTGTGAGATGGCTGCTTTTGTGTTGGTCACGTTGTGATGTTTAGCCCTAATTAATACTTGTGTGCAGTAACTTTTTGTGACCTTTTGGTTGTGGTAACTGGACTCCACTTTTGTTGGGTCACTTGTGGTTGCAGCTTAAGAGTAAGCTTGCAACATTTGTGTAGTGGTGACTACAGTGTGATGCCTTTTGTGTGTGGATGTTGCAGTCCACTTTTGGTTTGGTCACGTAGGTGTTACTGTTCTTGGTGTATTAATTAGAGTGATTGGGATGGCGTCACTTGCCAGATCAGTGGATCTTGAGTGGTGGGTATGGCTTCCCAGTTTGTCCGGTCACTTTTTCTCTTTCTGTTGCACTCTCCATTATAGTAACGTGTGGTTGGAGATCAAATGGTGTCCATTTTGGGTGTTGTAGTGGCAGTTCACTTTTGTTGGGTCACTTGTGGTTGCAGCTTAGGGGTAAGCTGGCAACATTTGTGTGTAGTGTTGACTACACAGTGATGCCTTTTGTGTGGAGGCTGTTGCACTCCACTGTTGTGTTGGGCACCTGTTGCTGTTTTTGGTGTGTGTTATCTGTTACCACAGTTGGTGTATTTGCTTTTTGTGTTCTCTCCTCATGGTGGTGGCCAATAATAAGGTTATGGATCCTGTTTTTATGTAGATTTGTTTTAAGGGGGAACAGACGTGATTGATCAACACCCGATTGCATAAAGTTTACGTGTCCCCAACACTGCACACAATACACAAGTGTGGTTTGTAAGTTAGAGGAAAACAGCTGTGAAGCTTCAAAACAGGTTTCATGCCACAACAACATGTCACATTTGGAGCTGTGTGAGTGAAGCACAGACAGCTGCACTGATACAATCTGAAGCTAGAAGCTGACTGACAGGAGATCAGTGGCTCAGTGGGGTTAACCAGGTGAACTGTTGGAAACTGACCACTGATTGAGACGGACACACGACTCTGACGGCTCTGACAGCAGCTCTCTGATCAGCTGGAACCTCATTATGAGACCTGAGGTGAACCAACATGGACGCTCCACTTCAGCTTCACTAAACAACAAGACGACTTGTTTGTCTCTGTGGTTTGTGTTTCTGTCTCTGTGGTTTGTGTTCTGTCGCTCTGATCGATGAGAACAGATGAACCACATGTTCCTGTTAATGTTACAGTCGAGGAGTCGCTGCTGCAAATCCTCTCGTTGTCATTTAAACACTTTGAGGGAGAAAAGTTTGAATTTGTCTGAAATTATATTTTTTACAGGGGAAATTTATGAGGAAGTAAGATTTCAGAAACACAACATTTAAGAATTATTTCTTTTCTTTAGCTGCAAAAACAAAGAGAAAATACAATAATTAATCATGATGTACAGATCATGTATCATAATATACAATGATGACATATTACTACACCTATTATTACATATATCAACAGTTTGATTGAATTGTGTTTTAGTATTTTTTTAATACATGAATCAAGTGAAATATGAGAAAATGAACCTTTACAAATATACAGTATATGTGGACTATTTTAAATTAATCTTTTATTTGTTTGTCTGTTCTTCACAATAAGCTGAAGCGTATATCACTGGATGTTTCTGTAGTTTATATATAAAGCATGTTTTTATATGTTTGTTGTTGTATTCACTAAGTATTTAAAAACTGTGTCTTTTCTGTGTATAAATAATCTATTATCAGTATTATTTATATGATGGTGAATCAGACGGATGGAAGCTGAGACAGTGAGTACTGAGCGCTGTAACTGTTGTAACTGTCATTGTGTTGTTCATGTGAAAAAGTGCAGCTAACGGTGAGGAGGCTGCAGAGCAGAAACCCACACAGCCCGTCTGCTGCAGGAAAGGAAGTGCTGGTTGGCTCTCAACAGTTTTTTATGAGTCCTAATAACCACTGAGAACAGATTCATATCTGCTGCTGTACACACTCATCAACTCCTCTCCCTCTCTGGACTGCTTTGTCTTTTCTCTTGTTGTCTGGAAGCCTTTTTTCCACTGAGCCCTCCACCCACACAAAGTTGAACTGAGCCCAGAGACCAACAGTGACCCCCCACCTGGAGCTCACGTTCATGGACTTTATTTATGGTGATTTCCGCCATCACAGTTTCACTTTACAGTTCACACTTGGTGTTGATGAGAGCCAACAAGTCCTCATAGAAAACTGACAAAAGGCTTCTTAGTCAGCGGCCTCCACAACAACACATGTGAGTGTTTTCTGATGTGACACCTCAGTGGTTCATGTCACTGAGGGTGTGTCTGTTACACTCTCTGGTTGGAGGAGCTCGTTCATGCAAACAGATTCTTGTTCATGTTCAGAAACTCAAAGAGCTTTTTGATCAAATAGTCCAAGAAGTGAGGAGCTCCAGAAGCTCGACTCAGGAACTAAATCAGGAGCTTTAGTCTGTTCCTGTCAGCATTTTCACAGCACAAACAACTGTCAAATAAAGGGTTTAAACACAGACGCTGAGCTGTGATGTCATTATTTACAGTCAGTTATTACTGATGAGTTTTCCTGTTTGTTACAGTCGAGCAAACTGAGAGAGGTCGACCTAACAAACACAGACAGGAAGCTGAAAGAAATGAGACTGAAGACTGAAATCAACTCCACTGTTCAACTTGAGAACAAAATGTTCTGAGATGGTTCAGGTATACTATAGCAACACCATGTGACTGTGTTTTTATGTGTCTCACTTTATTTATGTTTCCATGTTTTATATATTCATGAATAAATATGATATTTAGATCAAATTTTCAGTTTGAATGAAGAATGGGTTGATTTGTGTTCACCACCTGTTCACAATATTAGAAAATATTTCCTCCACACAGGAAATGACACCACCTTAAATATTTGCTGAGGTTACTCTGCAGAATCATTTATAAATGTTCTGTGTTCATATTATTTTCTGTGTGTTTATTCTGTGTTTTCTATAACTTTGTCATATCTTAACATTATTTAGACGCAGGCCTCAGATCAGCCCTCTGGGTTTTCTGACTCCTCCTGCACTGTTTATTATAATTTTTGTGTATTTTTTTTAATTGTACGAAATAAAACAAGAAAACACTGATATGAACCCAGGTGAGATGTTGAAGATTAAATTAAAATCAATAAGATAAAATAATAATAAGATAAAAAAATAAGATAAAATGATCCTCTTTATAATAACATCCACATTAAAGATGTTCAATGAAATGATTCACAGTTTGTCTCATCAAGAAAATAAAAGGCACACAAATGTTTCAGGTTATTTTATTAAAACTTGGCTTTGAATTAAAGAATTAAAGTTCTGTTTCTGATTTCTGATAAAAAACCTTATTTGTCAAACAGATTTAGTTAACTGTTCTGAACAGTGAATAAAATTGAGATGAAGCAACAAGCAAAGTTCATCATTTGGATGAAAAACAGGAAGTGAGGCTGACAACATGAACAGAAATATTAAATATTGTGTCTAAAATCAGCTTCATATCATAAAACTAGTGACAGGTGTGGTGGAGTTCTCAGTCAGCCTGTTTTCTTCTGATCAGATCATTTGTGGATTTAGAATGAAGTTCTCCTGAGATCACTGACAAACATCAATGTTGAGATCGTTTCATACCAGAGTTGTGTTTCCTCCTGAACTCTGCACTCAGTGAATCTTTTTTCTAGTTGAGGGAAATTGTGAGCGTTCTACATCTGAGCAGAGTGACAATCAAAAGTCAGCGCTCTACCCGGTCGCCTGCATCCGGGCCGGGCTTCTTTGTGCAGAGTGTTGCTGCCTTTCATCAGCCCGGCGCCTGCAGGTTTCTTCTGTTTGTTCATGTTACCCTTCATATCCGAGCCCCTCTGTACACCTTCACCAAGTCCACTTTCATTTCATCAGGGACTTAAGAGGCAGTAAAAGAAGTATGTTTCAGTCTCATTGTCCCCTGTGTAATCATTACACAAGTATTAGTGACCTTTCCCCATAATTATAAACACGACTCAACATGAGTCAGGGTTGTTTTAATGTTTCACTGTTTCTGTGACATATCTGAGGTTTTATTTTGTGTTTTGTGAATATCTTTGTAAACAGAAATAAAGCACTATTCCAGCATCCAGCTCTGGAAATATACTGTTGTGCAAACTATATGTACACCTTTATCCCAATATCCTCACTGGTGTTGAGGAGTGTATATTTGTGGTCTGGGCTGTTTTTAGTCTTTTTCCTGTCTGTACCACCACAACACTTTCCTTCATCTGATCTGTATCGTCAACATTTGTTCTCTCTGTTAGCGGTGGTAGCTCGCGTTGTCTGCGTTGTGTTTTGATGAAGAGGAACAGATCAGGATGTCTTTGGAGGTGATCTCCGTTTATTCAAAAATCTTCAATTCTGCACTTACACAAATGAAATGATACAGAGATATTTCAGCATATTCAGGATTCAGTTTAAGATAATAAACCTGTAATAGCGTGGCAAACACACAGAAGTGTCAGACAACAACAGCAGAAAGTGGAGAAGCTCACGTGGGAATCATAAAATACAGGACGACCCTCTGAAATGAACGAAGCGGTTCAGGACCAGAGTCTGAGACGCTCCTCATGTTGACTCTGGAGGCCTCACATGTCAGCTTAACTATTAACTGTTAACTATTTACAGAGTTTGTGTGATTATAATACAACAAATTACATAAAATATGTCACTGTTACACATGTTACCTGCTGTATTACTGAGCTTGTTATATTGACACAATAATGACGTCATATTCTCATAAAAATGGCTGAAGTGATGCTGCTGCTGTTTTTGGATCTTTTGATTTTGGATCAACAGAACCACTTAATGAGTTTTGCTAACAGGTACTGAGAAGTGGAAGAAGATGAAGTGAGAATGTGCTTCTCACATTCCGGCCTACAGGGACCGGCTCTGGACTTCATCTTCAGTCGGTGGACGGTTTCTTCTTTGTGAGGATCCTCAGCAGAGAGAGTCCACAGCAGTACACCAGACTCTTCACTATCAGCACTGTGTAGAGCACACAGAGCAGCTTCACCCTGTGCAGAGACGGCCCAGAAGGTACTGGTGGAGGTGCTGGTGGAAGAGCTGCTGGAACCTCTGAAACAGAAAAGAGGCCAAAAGAAATGTCAGTCCTCTGCTCCTCTGCTCTCTTTGACAGCGTCTCCACATGAAGCTGAATCACTGCTGAACACAGTCACCAAGCCTTCATTACCTTGTTCTGCTTGGATCTCTTCTTTGCCCCCCTCGTGCTGGACGGAGCAGCGGTATTTATAGGTGTGGAGAGAGTCCCGATGAACCAGCAAGATGGCGGTATTTCGTCCCGACTCTCTGAGCTCCAGCTGCTCTCCCTCAGCAGGGACCCACTTCTCCTGATCCTCCCTTCGTCTTTTCCAGGAGAAGCGGACCAGAGGAGGAAACATGGCTGAGGCCACACACAGCAGGGAGCTCCTCCCCTCCAGGTGGGCTCTGGATGCTGCTGGGTACACGCTCACCACGGGCTTCACTATCTTCTGATCTGAAGTTTGACAGCAGCAACAAGCAGCACAGACACACATTGACACAGTCAACAGCAGCTTCCAGCACTGCACTGCATTCAGTGTGATCCTGGAAACTACATGGACTCTGATCACTAAACTACTCATCAATACAGCACAAAGTTCAACACATAGACTGGATTCACCTGCTTCTGTTAGTCAGAATATTTAAGGCTTTTACACACCGGGAACGATACCAGTAAAAGACACTATCATGAGAAATACTTGCCTGTGACTGTTTCGGACTATCAGCAGGGACGGACTGGCCATTGGGCAATGTGAGCAAATGCCACTGCGGCCACCTGGTGATGCGGCCGCTCAAATAAATAAATAAATAAATAAATAAAAAGCGGAGCGGCTGCATCAATATGCGGCAGCAAATGAATAAATAGGCTAAATAAATAAATAAATAAATATAGCGGGGCGGCTGCGTCAAAAGGCGGCCGCAAATGAATAAATAAATGAATAAATGGCCAGCGACCCTCATGGTTCTTTCGGGCCGGCTGACAAATCACAGAGCGGTCTCAAGCTCGTTTCTCCCGACTGTTTCGAGCGTCAATAACATTTTTAAGCCAAAGGGAAACTAAATGTCTCTTCACCCAATATACTAATGAGTAGAGGTTCTAATCACTATTTATATGCCACATAAGAGTCTCTATATCACAGTCATGGTTACCTTCTACAGTCACAAACTTTTATATCACTCTGCATTGTTTGAAGCGAAATGTCTTATTCAGATGTTTAAAAACGTGCATAGTTTGAAATAAAACAAATCTACCTGCATTTTTTTATTTGAATAGTTGTTTGCAAAAGTTAAACTGAAGCAATGCCTTCTGGGAATTTCAAGACTGAATCGAGTGGACCTTCTGAGTGTGGTTGTTGGAAGTTGACTGAGTTTAAGCGAGCAAACAAATTAATCAAGGCATCAAGCGACACAAGGAGAGACATCTCAGAGAGCACTGTTGGTTGACGGTGAAAAATGCTGCAAACCGACTGATTTGTTTTTTAAAATCAAGTGCAGCTTCAGCTAGCACTAGCGCTAATACTGCCAGGACAGTGAGGAATATGAGCAAGAGGAGGATGAAGAGGTAGACATGGATGACTGCGTGACGGTAAGACACGTTTGTATTATTATGGATGATTTATTAATGTGTTTTATGTATTGGGGTGTAGTTGTTTATAGCTTGGGAATTTACGTTTACTATCACCGGGGCTATCAAAACTGCCTGTTCTTTACGTGCGCGCACCCCCCTTCTGTGGGCCGCTGGTGGGTGAAAATGCCAGGGCCGTTTTTTGTTCCCAGTCCGTCACTGACTATCAGTGACGTAAATTTGAATACTTTTACATTTATGTTAAAGTTTCAACACTTTGCCATAAAATACAGACTGATGACGAACACAAACAACCAACAGCTCCTCCATTCTCATCAGCTGTGACATGAATCCGTTTCCTACAACATGATTGGATGATGCCGTCGTTAGCGTCGCGAAAACTCGAAAAATCGATCTCGCTATGAAAAAACGATGGCGCTTTTTGTCCGTAGTGCTCGTGACATAACTATCAGTTCAAAATGAATCTCACAAAATAAACTCCTCCAGTGTGTGAAGACCTTAATGTAAACAATCCTCAACAAATTAAATAGTTATTATTCTTAATATAAAGGAAAATAATAAATAAAAAAACAACATCCACCAGATAAAGCGTAACATATTAACTTCTATAATAAATTAACATGAAGGCTTGCTCATATCATAAATTCTGATTTACATATTATTTATAATATGACATTTATAAATGCAAAGTAAAACATGTATTTAGTTCAGAATAATTCATTATAAATTCAACGTATTCTTAATGTTTGTTTTCTAAATATGAAATTGTGAATTTACTTTTTGTGATAATAAATATATTTTGTACTGAAATAAATTGTTTTGTTATGTTTTAACCACAGCATAATTAATCATAATAATAATAATCATTAGATTATTATTTTGTGTCCTGATTTTTATATTTTCCGTCATACATGCGTTTCATCCAAAATGTATATAAATATATGGTGTCAAAGATTTTAATTAGTAGAATTTTTAATATACATTCCTGTAGTAAATATACTTTGACAATATATGGTGGTAAAACTGTTAAAACCCCTGATTAAATTTCTTTTATATGATGACGAATATTTTCCGTTGTAAAATATATTTTTCACAATATTTCCACGTATACAGAAATATATATTACAATTGTAAATATATTTGTAGACACTGCTAAACACATTTTGTATTGTACAAATTATCATTTTAAAACACTTTTACAATATGATCAAAATATGTTAAAATCACATCCCACACAAATAAAGAACAGAAACAACCAATAAGACACACTGACTGAGACGATCAAACATGTGCAACATTCATTAATCTGCATGTGAATGTGAATTTTCAAACCAACTGTGGAGGTCTCGACTGAATCTGAGAGACTTTGAAGAATCCTGCTCATCTTTTCAGTTCACTTTGATTAACTGGAGAGTCGAAAGTTGAGTGATGAACATAGCAGGAAAATCCTCCACAGTCATTCATGTAGAATTTAATTTCTTTCAGGATAGAAAAGAAAACCAGCGTGGAGTTTGAACAGCAGCTGACGAGGAAACAGAGCGCAGCTCCGACATCACTGCTGAGTTTCTCTCATTACTTTAAGATTAAGAAAACGTGAGCGAGAACACGGACGCATAACAAAAGTGAACTTGTCCATTTAAACCAGTAAAGGAAAAATGAATGTTGAGTCTTACCTGTTACATACAGTTTAGTTCCAGAGCCAAAGATGAGGTATCTGTTGGAGTCACCGTATCCTTCCACAGTGAAACACACTGAGACAAAAACCTGTCTGCTGCTGAAAGTGTCAGCTGAGCTCAACCTGTCCAAATGATCCACCACCATCACACTTCAGCTGCATCGAGTGTTTGTCTAATGTTCACATATAGTTCACAGTGTATATAGAGATTATATATAGTGTGTGTATATAGACACATTCATAGACAGATGTGTGTGTTTTCTGTAAATTAAAACTAGGATGAAAAATAATCAAATGACGTAATGCATCACAAGTTTCATCAACTGATTACAACTAAATAACAATGTGACAGAATCACAAATGGACATAAGGATTAATGTATATTGATCTGCAGATATAGAAGTTACAACACTGGTGCTGGAATGCTTTTACTGTGAAGGGGCTGCAGGAAGTGTAGATGAGCACTGTGAGGGAGGGATGGACTGAGATTCTCGCTGTGTTTAAAGCAGCTCAGTCTGCTGTGTTTTCATGTGTATAACACAGTGTCATCAGTATAGAGGTGTACATTAATGCTGTCACACTGTTTGGGAGGATACATTTATATTAATAGTGTTTCAATGTTTGGTTCAGTTCTGAAACTACAGCAACAACAGTTTCTGCTTTGCTGAGTCCACATTTAGTATTCTTTACAAGCTGGGGATGACAGTGAGAGACATAGAGAGCTGATCTGAGGACAGTGGATGTGACTCGTTCTCTCTTTCAACCGGAATTCTGCATAAAATGATTAAAACTAAAACTCGAGCAGACAACAACAGTGTGTTCAGCCATATTTAGACCAAACTGAGTGTTTGGAACGTCATTGAGAAAAGGATTATACTGCACGGAGGCTTTGACAAGTTGTTGTGATGTTTTGTTCCACTGTAAAAAAAATTCACCACTGGAATCTATTTAATTTGTCTGAATCTAAGCTGATCGCAGCCTCGATTCTTCTCAAGGAACAAAACTAGAAACCTGCAGGTTGTTGAGGATCTAAATTGACTGTTGTACAAATGAAACTAAAGCAGACAGAGCTTTGTCAGGAATCTGCTGAAATCTGAGAAAACATGACTCACACAGAGCTGCTGCAAGGCTTTTACTGTGAAGGGCTGAAGGAAGTGTTTGTGTTCAGATCAGAGCAGAGAGTTCTGCCTTCAGCTCGTGACTGTGGCTGAGATGGAGGTGAAACATGTGAACCTGGGCTGTGGTTTACTGCTCTCTTCCTGTCTGAAACAATGCCATCTGTTCATCTGTTGGTTTTTGTTCAGGCTGCTCAGATCATTTCTCACTGTGGGCTACAGTTTGCCAACAGACGCAGTAGTAGGTGGCTGCATGGACGTGTTTGATACCCGTGATCGTCATCTCGCAGCCGTCCTGCTTCCTCGAGGCTGAGAAATCACCTTGCTGAGGATGATTGTAGCGAGAATTAACTTTCCCATCAGCCAGATCAATACGCAGAATCACTCTGAGCGGTTCTGTTTCTGTCTGCTGGTACCAGTAGACCTGTTTTTTATCACACGGTTCAGCTCCTCCGCAGCTCAAGATGATGTTTTCACCAACTCTCCTAGTCACTGATAACTGGTCCTGAGTCAGCTGTCCGGCCATTGCAACCAGCGCTGTAGAGAAGCAGACAGATAGATGAAGGTCAGTGTGACAGTGTTTGTTCCAGGTGGACTTTGTTGGCTCCTGATTGGCTGGAAACACTCACCTGAACACAGACAGCACAGAGCAGCAGCTGGGAGGAAAAGCATTTTGTGCAGTGGTGTTTCCTCTTGTGAACCTGGGGAAAAGTGGCGCTCTGACGCAGCTGAGGCCAAACCAGGATGAGCTGCCAGATCAGACGAGGGCCACGTGGTTTCTAACAGGTCCTCAGAGCTCCCATCAGCCCCTGCGGCTCACAGATAAGGCCGCTGTCTGACAAAAGGCCTTTTTCACAGCAGACATTTTGACTTGACGGAGAAGCACAAGTGTTACTAATGACATTAACGATGACTCAGCTCTGTTCAAGTGTCCCTGTTGGCCATGATGGTATGACAACAGGAACAAAACCAGGACCCTGAAACTGAAGCAGCTAAATGGAATCCAGCCATCAGGATTTTATTATTTACCCCAAATAAAGGACTAATTTTAAAAAGAATAAAATGAACTGATCTGATTTCAGGTTTATTTTTGGTGTAATTTTATTGTGAAACAGTTTGAAGCTGGTGTACAATCTGAATATTTTAGTTTTGGTTTAATCTGAAAATCTTTGGTTCACTCTGAATTTTAAACAAAAGATTCAAAAGGTTCAAATTCTTTTGATACAAAACAGCTTTTGTTAAACTGATAAAAGTATCATGAAGTACTGTAGTGTCAGTGTTTTTCTTACACATCCTGGTCTTTAAGACAATAGTGAATGGTCGGAAGACGGGATGGGACAGGACCAGATGCTCCCCTGTAGACAAGTGTGGGAATACGACAGCGTGAGGGTCCCCATGACCAGGAGCCTTGATCAGCTGTGAGGTGGGCATCAGAGATAAGCTACAGGAAGGGGCCCACACCAGAGGTTCGGAGCTGACTCAACTATACATTGTCATCCAAGTATAGAGAGACCATCCTGTCTACTTTAGCTGACATCAGCGAAGTTAAGTAACTGACACAAGAGTTATTACAAAGGGGGGTGAGGCAGACAGATCCTTCTTCTCCCATTGGAGAGATGAACCTTTAATCCATCAAAGTGCCTAATTAGGAGAAGTAGGCAGGTATGGAAAATGGCCTCTAAAAGAAGCCAACACACCAAAGAAAGAGGGGTGGCAATTGGTAGATCTCCTAAGATCGAAGGCTCGATATGATTTCTGATAGAGCAGAGGGCAAAGCATTTTGGCATTGCTTTTGCCAGAGATCTGAGCATACCAGAAAGCGGCCGCTTCTGTTTAGGACACAGGCCTGAGATCTGTTTCAATATAGATTGCTCTATCTTTCCACCCAGCCTTGCCTCCGCAGAATTCTTTTATCAACATACTACACGCTGACACCTTTGAAGAAGACAGCCCAGAAACTACAGTAGTTTTCATTTTTCTTGCTTTTTTTGCTTATACTTCATTTAATTCAGAATCTAAAGACAAACAGCAGCTGAAATAATGATATAATATAATGTTCTCAGATGAAGTCTAGTGAAAGTTAAACCAGTGAAAGCAGGTCATTGCTGCCATTGCTGAGCAGCAAAAATAATTTTTGGTCCTGTCTTCGTTCATAGATCACTATCATTTTAATCACCTCAATTCATTTTTTTCACGTCAGTCTCTTTATCATGTTTTATCTCCTCACAGATTAAACCGTCATTTGTTTAATTGTTTAATCGCTGTCACACCGATAAATCAGCTCTTCCACCACGGCTGTGTGACACATTTCAAACTAAAGCTGATCACATGCTGGATTTCTGTGTTTGCTGCTGGTGCTGACATTAAACATCACAGAGAAACACCACCACCCTGTGGTCAGTCACGGGAAGTGCAGGGACATCCACGTGATGCTGATGACGGTCGCCATGACGACACCATGACGCTCCGCCCTCTTAATTTACTGGCGACAAACCCACAGTGACATCTAGTGGATAAAAAACACACAGCAGTAAATGAGGAGTATTACTGGCATTATTGTTGCTACTACTTTTAAAAATACTTCAAATACTTTTTCTACTGCAACTATATTATGAACTATATTATTACTATATTATTCTGCTGCTGCCTGTTACAGTAGATGGTGTCATATTACTCTGACATGTACTATACTGACTATAACTATAGAAGTCTAACTAATCACAGCACTGTGTCACTTCACTTGAGACAGTACTGCAGTATTAGTTGAAGTACATCTCTGCTGGTGGGTACTGTGTGTATTTGTACTGCTTGCCTTGTAAGTTGGAGTTGAATTGCTCTTCTATAGTTTCTATTTTGATTTGTCTTCTTATTGGACACTTTTGACAGACAGAGACAAATGATGTGGTCCTGCTGATAGTTTCATCACATCAGAAAACACTTCTATGTGTCGTTTTAAAGCTCACTTACAAACCACACATTGTCTCTTTTCAATGGAACCACTTTTTGGATCCGACCTCTGCCTGAATACCACCTGTTTCACATCCCAGGAGGGTTTTTACAGGCAGAAGCACAGCTGTGGTGGCTTCACCAGTGTCTCCCATTGTGGCTGACCTCTACATGGAGGAAGTAGAGAGCAGAGCCCTGAGCTCCTTCCAGGGAACAGAACCAGAACCACTGCTTCACATATGAGGAGCACAGCTGGATTTCAACTCTTCTGAAGCCTCCGCTGGCTTCGTCTTTACAAACTGACCCTCTGAACTTTATCTGACGTTCTGCTGGAGATCCCAAAGTTTACAACAATACCAAATGTGTCAGGCTGGATTTTGGGGAAATGTGTGTAAAATGATGCAGCAGACATGTTGAAATGTTCCATTTGATGGAGTCTTGGCTTTGAATCTTTCCCTCAGTGAAACATCCTGTAGCTTTAATGAAGAGACTGAACAACAGGAGACACAATAAAGATGTGACACTGTGTGTGGAAAAGGTTTGATGTGTCATAGAAATGAAATGATTCAGTGAAATGACAGAAATGTAAGGGGACGTTTAAGGCTTCAAATCACAGTGGAGGAGTTTTGTTGATTTGTCCTTTTGTCTTTTCATCACAGCTGTTCAACAACAGATAACAGTCTGTGCTACTAAATTCACCACCAACCTGAATGTGTTGCTGCTCACATGAATGTGGGTTTCTATTTCTATCACACGGCAGCTTCAGCCGAGCCGTCGATCGGCAGCGGCGGCCTTATCTGTGAGCCGCAGGGGCTGATGGGAGCTCTGAGGACCTGTTAGAAACCACGTGGCCCTCGTCTGATCTGGCAGCTCGTCCTGGTTTGGCCTCAGCTGCGTCAGAGCGCCACTTCTCCCCAGGTTCACCAGAGGAAACACCACTGCACAAAATGCTTTTCCTCCCAGCTGCTGCTCTGTGCTGTCTGTGTTCAGGTGAGTGTTTCCAGCCAATCAGGAGCCAACAAAGTCCACCTGGAACAAACACTGTCACACTGACCTTCATCTATCTGTCTGCTTCTCTACAGCGCTGGTTGCCATGGCAGCACAGCTGATTCAGGAGGATTTAACATTGACTAGGAGAGTTGATGGAGACGTCTCCTTCAGCTGTCGAGGAACTGACCAGTGTGATGACAACTATGTATACTGGTACCAGAAGAAAGACACAGAAACATTCAGAGTGATTTTTGATATTGACAGGCGTAATGGTAAAATAGATAAGTCGTACAGTACTCATCCTCAGAAAAATGATTTCTCAGCTGTGAATAATCAAAACGGCTGTGAGTTGAAGATCGAGAAAGTTAAACTCCTTCATTCAGCCACCTACTACTGCTCCTGTTATAAGAGAGATCTCCACAGTGAGAAATGATGCGAGCAGCCTGAACAAAAACCAACAGATGAACAGACGTCAAACAGTGTTTGTGACAGGAAGAGAGCAGTAAACCACAGCCCAGGTTCACATGTTTCACCTCCATCTCAGCCACAGTCACAAACACACTGAACTGAGGGATTTATTTCATATTCTATTTATTTATATTTTGATCAGATATTCCAGCAGGTTTATTGTTGTTTCACACAGAGAGGAAAAAGGAGACAAACACAAACACAATGAGAAAATAAAGAGGAAAATAATTCAATGGCAAACTCAAACATAATCCAGATGAATCAATAAAACAACAAACATACTTCAGAATATTTCAATAAAATGATATCAAACATCATCAAATATTTACAGCCCAACGTCCTGCTGCTGAATAAAGTCCATCCGTCCCTCACAACACTAATGTGCTCTGAATGAAACACTTCCAGCAGGGTCTGTGTGTCCAGCACAGTCATGTCCACTGCAAAGCACTAAAATCAGTCAACGAGTCGTTTCCTGTTTTTCGGATTCTGATTTTGACGCAAAACAAGGGAAACGAGATGTTTTCCGCTTTTTGACATCAAAACGGAAATCCAGTGGCCCCAAAATACACAAACCAGGCTGGTAACAAAGGATCTGGTACTAAAATGTGTTTGGTGTTTAGATTTGATCAGCATCACATGTTCCACTAGCTCGCTAACAGCTTTAGCATAACATCACCTGTCCTGTGGAAGACTCCGGTCATACGCAGTGATGCAGAGTGCAAAGGTCAGAGTGTGAGCAGACAGACAGGTACGTATGTAGACAGACAGGTAGCCTGTCCAATCATTTCATACAGGTCAAATAAAACCATTGGACGGCTTATTAGAGGCCTGCAGCAGCCACAGATACTGGATTTATTTTCTGTTATTTGTCAGAGCGTTTCATTTATTGTTTGCTGTCGGGATGTTCACAGATTTTCTGTAATCATAAGCAGGGTGTGCACAGACATTTGGAGGGGCTATTGCTCGTTGGATAAAGGGCACCACGCCATCCCCCCCAATAATAATTCATATAATTCTGCATAAGTTACATAATTTACCCCTAAATTAAGGACACTATTGTCCACACCATCTATATTTCTCCTCATCACAGTCTTAACTTGGCCCTTTTATAACAACCCTCTAACACTCAGCTTATCACCCTCGTTATGTCGGCTACCTGTCTGATGTGTTGTGTGATGCTCCACATGTTCTCCCTCACTCTCAGGTCTGGAGCCTTGTTGTTGGGCCTCATCTTAAATAGAATGATTAGAATCTGAATTAAGTAACTTATACAGTATACTGAACTTTTCACTGATAAAAAATGCAGTGACAACTGAAACCTGTATTGCAGTCAGTTGAATTTCTATATAATGCGGCTTCATTCAATGATTCTGGTGAAGCCCCGGAATTACACTGGAGAATATCTACTTATTTATTTAATATAAAAAATATGAAAGTATGTTGTCTACTTGTATAAAGAACAATCACAATATATTATAAAGCCTTTCTGAACCTGTTATCTGGCCTTACCATCCCATATTTCACTACAGTTATTTTACTTGATCACTAGGCTCTCAGGTGCTTTCAGTGTTAGTCCCCTACAGAACATATTTATACATTTACAATACTATGCATAGCACATACTGTGATGTATAGTGCAGTGTTTGTAACTTACAAAAAATGCATCTGATAAGATAGGCCTACTTCACATTAAATAAATGATGTGGGATAAGGTAAGCCACTTAGAAAAAAACTTTCAAACTACTGACAAATTGACAATGAACATGAGATATACAATTATAGCAAATGAAATTGCCAGTTCATTGCAATTAAACTCTAAGTGCAATTCCTTTCCTCACAGTTCATACATAAGTAAAATAAAACATATCTAAAAATTAAATAAAGTGTTAATAAATAACAAATTAAAACAATGAAAGTCTAAATAAGGAAATAAAAAGGGGCCTGTTGTCTCGCCGTTTTTAAAACAACTGCAACATGTATTTAAGCTAGTAGTTTAACTAGCCTACATGTAGTTCACGACTCTCCAACACTGGATATACTATATCACATCACATCCAATGGAGCAGATTCACTGTTTTAATCTGTCATGGGACCAAGTGAAAATCCACTACCGTGTCTCCCGGTAGCTCGATGGTGTTTTGTGTTCCAAACACAGACTTCAAGGCAGCGCTACATGGAAGGCACCATCAGGCTCCCGATGTTATAAGCTTCCTTAGGTTCATGATACTAGCATAAAGGCTAACGCTAATAAAAGGCAATGTTGCGTTACGTGAGGCAAAGGTTAACAACTACACATTATTCGAGGCCAGGTGGACACTTTTCTGTATTATTCACTGAGCATTTGTGATCTCCATAACTTCTAAAACTCACCTGACAAACTTTCCCTCTCGTACGGCTACAAACTGTACTGCGCAGCCGCAGTGTGTCAGATTAAAGTCACGTGATGACGGGCAGAGGGCATCACTGACACTGTCAAAATAAAATAACTTTTTGATTACAGAAAAAAAGGTTTGAATTATATGGCAATTTAATTTGTTTTAACACTTTACCAAGTATGGGCTTATTGTATTATTGTAGACTACGGAGCCCTGGAGGTGACATGGATGGGTTTTATTTTTTATGTCGTGAGTGTACTCACTATCTCGCACGCGCTACTTACCATGTCGCACGTGCAAAATATTAATTCAAGCGCATTTTGATGTAATTAAACAGTGCAGTCGGTTAAATGCAGGCTTATTATCATGGATCGAGACCATCTCAGAATTTTAATTGATTAATTAATTAATTAAAGTTAATAAAGTGTCTTATTATTGTTATTGTGTAACTGTAAGGGTAACAGGTATTTTGATGATCCACGATGAGTGTCCAGGTGTTTTAATACCTATTTTAATAGCTGTTTTAATGGCTATTATGCTAGCCATGATGGAGGAGTTGTCAAGGTAATAGTAGTTTAGTTATAATCAATTGAGGAAATAACGTTGCAGCAGTCACAACTGGCAATCAGGACAAATGATTAACAATAGATGCAGGTGCATACAGTATCATATTCATGTGAAAGTTGTGACAGAAAACCTCCATTTACTAAAATACCTTCAATTGTCCATGACATTCTCACACAGACCACATTCTCTCGGCTTTCACAGTACACTAAACACGTTTGTTGTCTTCTGTTATTATATAAAACAGATATACTATTGCTCTTTATACCACAAGGGGGCGCTGTTGTATAAGACAGGTCATAGTTAACACGGTGCACGTAGAGAGGTCAGAGTGCAACAACATGGTGACTATGTACGATACGACGCTGCTACTGAGAACTATGTTACAGTATAAGTTGTTGAAGTAAACGGCACTTGTTCATGATTCCAGCATCCCTTCATTGTTGAGTTAACACCAAAACGTTCACTTCATTCAATCATTTGAGCCAGAGTGCCACTGCATCTTACTTACTATCTCGCACGCGTCAGTTACTATCTCACGCGCAAGAGATACAGCAAGTCACACGTGCGAGATAATAACTCGTACTCGCGAGATAAAAAAACCCTATCCATGTCACCTCCAGGGCTCCGTAGTAGACACAACAGCAAAAGGAAAAAAGAAAAGGCACTCGATCTCTCCAGAGGGGCAGCTCAGCTACTGAGGGAAAACGGGCAATAGCCCATGCCTGTGCACATCCGTGAATATAAGAAAAAATGCTTCTAGAATAACTGACCGACCCGAGTTTGAACAGAAAGCATTCAGAATCTGTCAGACTGACAGAATGGCAGGATTCAGAGGAACAATGGTCCAGAGAGAGTCAGAGAAAACTTCTTCATCAAAGCTCCAGAAGATCATTTGTAACCTGCGTTACAGCAACAATATTTACACATTTGTATTTTGTGTGATTTGCCAACACAACTGTGTAAATACAAATTCCAGGTTTCTGTAACAATTTTTCAGATGTAATGAAACGTTACATTTCAACTACAAATTAAACTCTCAGGCATGTTTTTGTCGTGTGGCTCTGTGCTTCTATAAATTCAGAGTCAGATTGCAGCGCTAAGTCAGTTTCTATCAGTCAGTCGGTCGGTTTCTATTTCTATCACACGGCAGCTTCAGCCGAGCTGTCGATCGGCAGCGGCGGCCTTATCTGTGAGCCGCAGGGGCTGATGGGAGCTCTGAGGACCTGTTAGAAACCACGTGGCCCTCGTCTGATCTGGCAGCTCGTCCTGGTTTGGCCTCAGCTGCGTCAGAGCGCCACTTCTCCCCAGGTTCACCAGAGGAAACACCACTGCACAAAATGCTTTTCCTCCCAGCTGCTGCTCTGTGCTGTCTGTGTTCAGGTGAGTGTTTCCAGCCAATCAGGAGCCAACAAAGTCCACCTGGAACAAACACTGTCACACTGACCTTCATCTATCTGTCTGCTTCTCTACAGCGCTGGTTGCCATGGCAGCACAGCTGATTCAGGAGGATTTAACATTGACCAGGAGAGTTGATGGAGACGTCTCCTTCAGCTGTCGAGGAACTGACCAGTGTTCTGGCGACTATGTATACTGGTACCAGAAGAAAGACACAGAAACATTCACAATGATTCTGTATATTAACAGGAACAGTGGTTACATAGGTAAGGTGTACAATCATCCTCAGGAAGATGATTTCTCAGGTGTGAATAGTCAGAACGGCTGTGAGTTGACGATCCAGAAAGTTAAACTCCTTCATTCAGCCACCTACTACTGCTCCTGTTATATATATGAAGCCCACAGTGAGAAATGATGCGAGCAGCCTGAACAAAAACCAACAGATGAACAGACGTCAAACAGTGTTTGTGACAGGAAGAGAGCAGTAAACCACAGCCCAGGTTCACATGTTTCACCTCCATCTCAGCCACAGTCACAAACACACTGAACTGAGGGATTTATTTCATATTCTATTTATTTATATTTTGATCAGATATTCCAGCAGGTTTATTGTTGTTTCACACAGAGAGGAAAAAGGAGACAAACACAAACACAATGAGAAAATAAAGAGGAAAATAATTCAATGACAAACTCAAACATAATCCAGATGAATCAGTAAAACAACAAATATACTTCAGAATATTTCAATAAAATGATATCAAACATCATCAAATATTTACAGCCCAACGTCCTGCTGCTGAATAAAGTCCATCCGTCCCTCACAACACTAATGTGCTCTGAATGAAAACACTTCCAGCAGCACTTGTTGTTTAACACCTTTCAGCACATTTCACCACATCATTTCACTTTAGGACATTTTAAAAGACAAATCTTGGTCACATGGTAAGTAAGTAAGTTTTTATTTATATCGCACTTTTGTCAAAACAACGTTTGCAAATTGCCGAACAGGGTACAGTAAACATAAAATATAAATGATAATATAATTAAACAAACATAAAAGTAAATAAAATAAAATAAAATAGATAAAATAAAATAAACATACCTGTACAGATATGTGCAAAGAATAATTACAGTTCTATTGTAGGGAATGCAGGATGATAGAGATGATTTGAGAAGTTTTTTGAAAACATTTAGTGATTCAGCTGCTCTGACAGAAGAGGGTAGACTGTTCCAGAGGGATGAGGCCCTGACAGCAGAAGCACAGTCACCCTTAGATTTGAGGAAGCAGCGGGGTACAGATAGGAGGCCTAGGTCAGAAGATCTGAGTGGTCTAGAGGTGGAGTAAGGGTGTAAGAGTTCAGAAATGTAGGGAGGGGCGAGACCATGAAGGGCCTTGTATGTGAGGAGTCGTGTCTTGAAGTCTATTCTGTATTTTACTGGGAGCCAATGAAGGGATGCAAGAATTGGTGTGATGTGGGATCTGCGATTGGTTTTAGTTAGAAGTCTGGCTGCAGTGTTTTGTACGAGCTGCAGGTGAGACAGGGCTGCACGGTTGAGACAGGTGAAGAGAGCATTACAGGAGTCAAGGTGAGAGAAAATCAGGGTGTGGATTAGAAGTTCAAGATGGCTGGTTGTTAGCATCACTTTGATTTTTGAGATGTTCCGGAGTTGGAAAAAGCATGATTTTACAAGTTTGTTTATGTGTGAGTCAAAGTGTAAATTGTGGTCAAAGATTACACCCTGGTTTCTGGAGGAGGGTTTGAGATTGGCAGCTAGAGGGCCGATCGAGGGATCAGTTCAGGGATGAGTTTAAATCCAATGGCCTCAAAAAACACGGGCCACTGAAATGTGTTTGGTGTTTAGATTTGATCAGCATCACATGTTCAACTAGTTCGCTAACATACACAGTGATGCAGAGTGGAAAGGTCAGAGTGTGAGCAGACAGACAGGTACGTATGTAGACAGACAGGTAGCCTGTCCAATCATTTCATACAGGTCAAATAAAACCATTGGACGGCTTATTAGAGGCCTGCAGCAGCCACAGATACTGGATTTATTTTCTGTTATTTGTCAGAGTGTTTGATTTATTGATTGCTGTCGGGATGTTCACAGATTTTCTATAAATATAACAATAAATGCTTCTAGAATAACTGACCGACCCGAGTTTGAACAGAAAGCATTCAGAATCCTGTCAGACTGACAGAATGGCAGGATTCAGAGGAACAATGGTCCAGAGAGAGTCAGAGAAAACTTCTTCATCAGAGCTCCAGAAGATCATTTGTAACCTGCGTTATAGCAACAATATTTACACATTTGTATTTTGTGTGATTTGCCAACACAACTGTGTAAATACAAATTCCAGGTTTCTGTAACAATTTGTCAGATGTAATGAAATGTTACATTTTAACTACAAATTAAACTCTCAGGACATTTTTTGTCGTGTGGCTCTGTGCTTCTATAAATACAGAGTCAGATTGCAGAGCTAAGTCAGTTTCTATCAGTCGGTCGGTCGGTTTCTATTTCTATCACACGGCAGCTTCAGCTGAGCCGTCCATCGGCAGCGGCGGCCTTATCTGTGAGCCGCAGGGGCTGATGGGAGCTCTGAGGACCTGTTAGAAACCACGTGTCCCTCGTCTGATCTGGCAGCTCGTCCTGGTTTGGCCTCAGCTGCGTCAGAGTGCCACTTCTCCCCAGGTTCACCAGAGGAAACACCACTGCACAAAATGCTTTTCCTCCCAGCTGCTGCTCTGTGCTGTCTGTGTTCAGGTGAGTGTTTCCAGCCAATCAGGAGCCAACAAAGTCCACCTGGAACAAACACTGTCACACTGACCTTCATCTATCTGTCTGCTTCTCTACAGCGCTGGTTGCCATGGCAGCGCAACTGATTCAGGAGGATTTAACATTGACCAGGAGAGTTGATGGAGACGTCTCCTTCAGCTGTCGAGGAACTGACCAGTGTGGCAGCTATGTAGTCTGGTACCAGAAGAAAGACACAGAAACATTCAGAGTGATTTTTGATATTAACAGGCGTAATGGTAACATAGATAAGTCATACAGTACTCATCCTCAGAAAAATGATTTCTCAGCTGTGAATAATCAGAACAGCTGGGACTTGAGGATCCAGAAAGTTAAACTCCTTCATTCAGCCACCTACTACTGCTCCTGTTATAAAGATGATCCCCACAGTGAGAAATGATGCGAGCAGCCTGAACAAAAACCAACAGATGAACAGACGTCAAACAGTGTTTGTGACAGGAAGAGAGCAGTAAACCACAGCCCAGGTTCACATGTTTCACCTCCATCTCAGCCACAGTCACAAACACACTGAACTGAGGGATTTATTTCATATTCTATTTATTTATATTTTGATCAGATATTCCAGCAGGTTTATTGTTGTTTCACACAGAGAGGAAAAAGGAGACAAACACAAACACAATGAGAAAATAAAGAGGAAAATAATTCAATGACAAACTCAAACATAATCCAGATGAATCAGTAAAACAACAAACATACTTCAGAATATTTCAATAAAATGATATCAAACATCATCAAATATTTACAGCCCAACGTCCTGCTGCTGAATAAAGTCCATCCGTCCCTCACAACACTAATGTGCTCTGAATGAAAACACTTCCAGCAGCACTTGTTGTTTAACACCTTTCAGCACATTTCACCACATCATTTCACTTTAGGACATTTTAAAAGACAAATCTTGGACACATGTCGGTCCGTGTACTTTGTGGCCATCTGATTTCCGTTTTGCAGTCGAAAATCATAAAACAGAAAAGGATTTGTGTCCAGTTTTTCGTTTTGAATCGGAAACCAAAAATTGAACAGAAAGCATTCAGAATCCTGTCAGACTGACAGAATGGCAGGATTCAGAGGAACAATGGTCCAGAGAGAGTCAGAGAAAACTTCTTCATCAAAGCTCCAGAAGATCATTTGTAACCCGGGTTAACCCAGTCAAACTAAACTCTCAGGACTTTTTAACCGTGTGGCTCTAAACGTTTGAACAAGTGCTTCACACAACACAGCTCTGTGTCTGTCTGCACACTTTTATTTAGTGAAGCTGTCTCTGACCACTAAAGCCAGTCTGAGACTCTGTCTTTTGTCTCTTGTCTCTCACTCAGTCACTGCCTCTCTGTCTCTCTTAATTTCTTGTCACCTTTGTCCTGATGTCCATGGAGGCTGCTGAGCCCGGTTCTGTTGCCTGTTCCAGCCCCGGACCTAAACCCCTCCTCCTCCTGGTGGTCTGAAGCTGCTGTGACAGCGGTGCAAACACCAACACTCCCTGGCGGTGCTCCTAGCAGAGTCAGCTAGCAGAGCTAAGTCGTAGCTAACGTTAGCATCAGGTGGAGGCAGAGCGGCCGGAGGACATCAGAGTGAAAACCAGGAAACATTTGGTCCATAAAATATGATCCAGTTGGACTAAAGTCAGTGATATGGTGCTGTGTGTGATGTGCTGCTGTACAGAGTTCCACACTGTGATGCTACCAGCTCACCACAGTTACATAATGCAGAGACAAGTGATAGGAGGGTGCAGTGGCTGAGACAGAGACACCATTCACTCTGTTACAAATCACAGCAACATTAAAATGATTATGTAACCCACTCCTTCTGACCTGATAGGCTAACAATAACAGCTCTTGTCTGTGCTGCTGAACACCACAGTGGCTCCAGAACCTGACAGGGTAGTGCAAAGTCAGCTTTAAATGGAAAAATATATTCAAGCACAAACAAAAACAAAAACTCTGAATGAGCTGCAGCATCAAGCCATGTCTGTCCCTTTAGGGAGATTTCAGTCTGGTTGAAAATGGCCCAGACGCTCTGATCAACTTCCATTCTGAAGCTTCATAGCAGTGCAGCCTCTGTGAATGCTGCACTAACATGTTTTCTTGAATGCTCCTCTTTACAACCTGGCATGTTTGTTTTCTGACTTTGTTGATTTCATTTACCACTTTAATGGAGTTACTATAACTAAGATTCAGGAACTTGACCACTCCACTCTGCCTTGCTGATCTACAATGCAGGCCCAGCCAATCTAACCATCCGCAACGCATCAAACCACCTGTGCCTTTTTCGACTAAACCACCTGTTCGCCCTGATTCAATCACCCGTTGATTTTATATCAACAAGCCTACCCAGTTCTCTCACATTTGTCTCAACTTCTCAATGTTCCCGCTAAGACAAGCATATCGCAACCTGCAAATTTCAAACCTTACCACCTTCCCGACGAACCCAGAGCCATTTCTTAATCCTCTGGAGATGATCTTTTCGACGATCGTTCCATCATCTCCGAATCTCCTCCACCTGCAATCACCTCCACTCTGGCATGGTCATCCAGGCACAACCAACGCAACTTCACCCATGCAGAGGTCTCGGTCCTCCCTGCTGTACTCCAGGTGAAAGCTGGTCCCCCAGACACCTCATGTCCGACTGGCCAGCCTCCTGGCACCGAACCAGCAGCCACTGTTGCCAAGATGAGAGTCCCAGTTCCCTCTCATCTTCCCCCCACCTCCCATTCCGTCCAACCGTCAACAGCGCCCAGCTTTCCCGCTGCTCACGGCCTCCACCTTCACCTCCACTCCGGCCGCTGCATACTCCACAGCTCACCGATGACGTTAGTCGTGCCAGTGACTTCATCGTGCAGCACACTGCAGCGGAGCCGCGTTCTCCTCCAGAACCCACAGTGGGCCAAGTCGTATCTCTCCGTGTATTCTCACCACCAGGGGGAAGATTATGGAGCCATAACGGTATGTGGCATCCAAAAAAACAATAGGCATTGAAAACGAAACCAGTACTGAAAAAAGAAACATTGTCATTGAAACATTTGTATTGAAAACAGTTGTATTGGCATTGAAACAAGTATTGGCACTGAAAAAAGAAAGTAATTCAAATAATTCAAATCCGAAAATATTATCATTTTATTTTATTGGGACTTTTTTGTATTTTTCAATGACAATCTTCAGATTTTTTATTCTTCATGTCACTTTTTTTTCAGTGACAGATTTTTTTACAATGTCAGTTTTTTTTCAGTGTCACTGATTTTCAGTTTCAACTTTCTGTCACTGTTTTGGCGTCGAGAGGGCGGGGCCTGAGGGGAGGGGCAAGTAGAGCGTGGTTTGCATATCATTTGAGAAGGTAACGGCAGCAGCCTGCGGGAAGGCGGGGCTGGACGGTCCAGCCATAATACACCATTTAGGGCCCGTGTGCTGGCCGTCTCTGGGCAACACAGAGTCCAACTACCTCGCAGACTTTTCTTCAAGCTCTCTCCTGATGTGTCCAAGTCTCTGTGTATCAGGTTCTGTCCCGCAGCTCCCGAGCTCTGGTCTCTACATGCGTATGGAGTGTGGTAGTAGTACCGGAGCGCCGAGCACGGAGCGTTAGCCACAGTTAGCACAACAGTAGAACAGCCTGTTGCTCCGAGCCGGGGCTGCAGCCCCGACAGCAGCGCTCTGGTCTGCTCCCCGAGCTCTGTGCCACCGTTCTCAATGCTCTTGTTCATGAGTAGAGACCCTAGTGATGCTACGAGCAAAGTTTCATGTTGTGTCAAGCCTTCTTAGTGTTCTAAAAATAGCGATTTTGATGCTAGCATGTCTTGCCCCATGCACTCCCGTTCAAAATGAACGTGCCCAAAACCGAAACGCTGGTAAATCTTAAAAGTGCCTCTTTCGTCGTAATTTGCTTTCACACGAAGGTTTGACTCATATTCAATCCCAAATAAAGCCTTGGTTGCTTTTTGGCGAGAGTTTCGCTTTAATTGAAGCTTATCTGGTGAAGTTTCTGTATTCCTATAAAAAAACACCTGACCCTCTCCTCTTCCTCGCTCTCGTATTCTGCGCCCCTCCCCCCACCCCATTTCTCTCTCCATGTTTTTTCTTTGCTTTTCTCTCCTTCGTAGGTCCATGAGGGGTCCGTCGCTGCCCGGGTGTTGCGGTGGATTCTCTACAAAGCTTCCCCGCAACGTGCTCAAAGAACTCAAAGAACCAAGATCTTCAACATTTTGTTGTCTTTTTCTTTCATGATAAATCATTTAAACGCAACTTTTGGCGGTGTGGTCCTTGCTAGTGAAATTGAACATTCCTAACACTGCATTTATATCTCCTCAACAGTTGAACGGTAAATAGTTTTAATTGCACATTATCAGGCCCAGTGCCACTGTCCTTTATTAGCTCTAACATGTAGTTACCTTTGTTGAAGAAAATCATTCAAGTCCTGTTGAGCAGTTTGCTGTGGTGATGTGTTTATTCAAAGAATACCGGTAAACTGGTGAACCGACAGGCACAGAGCGGGTCCGAGCCGGTGAGTCGACCCAGAGCAAATGAAACTACAGCATCTTATACAGTACGAACAAAGGCGACAATATGGCAGGTTCAAAGAATAGGAATACAAAGCAATAAGGGGGGGGGGCATTGTGGAGAGTGTGATTAGCTCATCACAACTGATCACATCAGTTTGATCGCATTTAGCATGGTGATCAAATTGGCCCTAGGTGTCTTTTGATTAAAGGGATAGGAGACAGACAGGAATCACCATTTGAGGTCTGGAGGTCAAAGGGCTCCCCCCACTCCAAATGTGTATTTTCTTCCTCACCTTTCAATCTAAAGGTGTCTTGAGGGTGAACTCATGAATGTCGACCCATCTGTTGATGATCACTGTGTAATGTTCATCCAAACTGTACAAATAGTTCACTGCAACATGACAATATCAGCTGCCTTCATTTACCTGAGTCACCTTAGACATCATCACAACATTTGCCCCACTGAGAGATTTGGCAGGAGCTGCCACTGGAGCTGGTGGAGCTGTCAGAGTCAGGAAAACAAGAGGTTACAGAACCACAGCCACAGGAGACTGATTCAGCACAGGAACTGGAGACAGCTGCAGCTCAGCTCAGACAGGTTGCTGCAGAACAGGAACAGAGGACTGCTGCAAGGCAGAGCAGGAGGCCGGCAGCTGGAGGTCTGGACGGGGATCAGGAAAGACCGCCGGTCCGGCTCTGGAGCCAGTCTGTTGACCTGCAGACAAGGAAGCAGGAACAGGTGTCGACTGGGCCTCTGACTGAGGACCAGGAACTGGTGGACCTGCTGGTGGAGCTAGATAACAAGTCAGAATCAACAAAGTCAATGAATGAAGTTCATCCTCTGGGGACCAAGAATGTGTGTAGAAAATGTCATGTCAGTCTATCCATCCATCCTTTGGTCCAGGTCCAATCCATGTGGACTAAAGTAGTGGAGCGACAGACATTAGCATCCACAGAGCAACACTGCTAGTGTGTCTAAAAAGACAATAAAAGAAGAGACAGTCATGTTGATATGAACATTAGAGAAACACATCATGGAGCTGAAACATGATCCTGCTTCATCTTTTGGACTCGTTCACCTCAGCCGACACGTTCAACAGCACACAGGTTTTTGTATTACACTTTCTCACTGTGGGAGGATACTACTACATCTTTGGCTCTGGAACTAAACTGGTTGTAACGGGTAAGAATAAAGCTTCATTTTCCTTCAGTTGTTTTATTGAACAAGTGTAAAATGTGTTTAAATGAGTTTCTGCTGCTTCAGGCTTTACATGTTAGTTTGTTCATAATTAGTAGAGAATTCTTGCAGCCGTGCAGCTATTGTTCCATAAAAAGGTTCATAACTCCTGAAAAGATGTTTAAATCTCACTGCACAGCTGAAGTTCTTCTTTATTTCTGCAGGAGATCAAACTGATTCATAGAGAAAAAGTTTGATATTGACAATGTTACAAATATACAGTATTTGATCCTCTCAGTAATTCAGCACCGTCTCTTGTTTTATAAAACAACATCATATATGATATTAAACATCATTTAATATATGTCAGTAAATGTATTTGATGAACATATTATTCTAAATATGTTGTATAGGGTCATAAATAATTAATTATGAATTTGTCAAACTGACCTCATGGCAGTTGTATTTCATTAGTTGGTACAAATGTCCTTATGTGTAAAATGAATTCATACACGAAAACAAGTACACTGAACATGACATCACAATATATCTAAAATATACTAATTATACTAAAATATAAAATTAAAAGATACAGCATGATATACAAGGGTACATGAAAATATGTGTGTTCTTTGTTAATTAATTTTTAAATAATTCATGTATAATTGTAAATAAATACATTTATAATTGAATGTATGATAAAATAAAAAGATAATAATGTCAAACCGAATTTTGAATACTCAAAAGTAAATGTGTTAGCAGCTCGTAATGGTAAATATTTTGTACGACATACTGTTTTCAATATTTAAATGATCAATAAATTCTCACCTTTCTTCAAATTACTTTACAAAGCAGTAATTATTCATATTTACAATATCTGAACATTTGTATATAAATTGTGTATAAATGTAAAAATACTGAAAAAAAGTTATGATATTATTGATGAACTACTATTGAATTTGTTTTTCTTTAATGGCCAAATTAAAGTACATGCTGGTAAATCTGTAATATGTTAGACATGTTTTAACCACTTTCAAAAGTATTTTATGTGAACGTAAAAATATGTAAATACCATTTTGATAATTATATAATATTTCATATCATTAAATCCACAAAGTTACCATCTTCTATATTAAATTACACATTTTTTCACATTAGTCTTATGAAAAGATGTTTTCGTAATTGTTTATCAAGTGTAAATATTCATGAACGACATGAAATTCAAGATGCATTTTTTATAAATATTTATAATATGTGGTGGATAATGTAAACATTAAAATGTCAGCTCGTATTAAACTTGAGGGTAAATATGTCCTTTATTATAATCTGTCTTTTATCATGATACAGATGAAGATTTTCCATTGTATGAAAATATGATGTTATATTATTATTAGTAAGAGTCATAATAATGATGAATGTGCACATTGAAAGAAAGAAGTGCTGAACACATAATGTTGTTTGTCCCCATATAACATATGATGACATGACATGATGAGTGTGTTTGATGTGCAGGTGAATCCAGTCTATGTGTTGCTGTATTGATGAGTAGTTTAGTGATCAGAGTCCATGTAGTTTCCAGGATCACACTGAATGCAGTGCAGTGCTGGAAGCTGCTGTTGACTGTGTCAATGTGTGTCTGTGCTGCTTGTTGCTGCTGTCAAGCTTCAAATGAGCAGGTAGTGAAGCCCGTGGTGAGCGTGTACCCAGCAGCATCCAGAGCCCACCTGGAGGGGAGGAGCTCCCTGCTGTGTGTGGCCTCAGCCATGTTTCCTCCTCTGGTCCGCTTCTCCTGGAAAAGACGAAAGGAAAATAAGGTGGAGTCGCTCCCTGCTGAGGGAGAGCAGCTGGAGCTCAGAGAGTCGGGACGCACCGCCTCCATCTTGCTGGTTGACAGGGACGATCGCCATACGTATAAATACTGCTGCTCCGTCCAGCACGAGGGGGGCACAGTGGAGGCCCAAACAGAACAAGGTAATGAAGGCTTGGTGACTGTGTTCAGCAGTGATTCAGCTTCATGTGGAGACGCTGTCAAAGAGAGCAGAGGAGCAGAGGACTGACATTTCTTTTGTTTCAGAGGTTCCAGCTCTTGGACCATGTCTGCACCAGGTGAAGCTGCTCTGTGTGCTCTACACAGTGCTGATAGTGAAGAGTCTGGTGTACTGCTGTGGACTCTCTCTGCTGAGGATCCTCTGAAACAAGGGACCGTCCACCAACTGCTCACATGCTGACTGACTGTTTTCTGCTCGCCTTTTCTCACCATCAAATCTCATCAGTTCGTCTCATTGATCACTTTGATCAGCAGTCACAAATGTCAATGTTCATGTTTTGTGGTTTGTTGTAAAATGTATCTTTTGATGCACAGGTTAGATTCAGTCATCCTACATATATAAATACATATATACACATATATATCTGCAGTGACTGAGTATAAATTCTGTGCTATAGTGTTATTTTCATCCTCTAGTTTATTTCCACTTTGAATTGTGACTTGTATAATAATAGAACATGAAGCTGAATCATCAGCTGTCTGCTAGATATTTGATTGTTTTAGTATTTTTCTCTTCTTGTCTTTCTTTTTAATACATTATGCAGAGTGTGGCAGCTTTGTTCAATTCTTTCACTGTAACATTCTCAATAAAGTGAAAAATCACAGTGTGTGTTTTAGAAACAGTCTTGTTTTTATGGATTTCAGTTTGTCTTCAGAGCAAATCATCAGAAACAGAATCAACTTCATGGACCATGTATGTTGACACCTACAAGTCATTTGTCTCTGGTTGTAATTAGCTCTCAATATACTTTCACACAGCAGCAAGAACAAATGTAGAGGAAGATGTGAATATTAGCATACAGCTAAACAAGGACAACAAAGCTAAAGAAAGAGAAGCAAACAGAAACATATAGCTATTATATACAAGTCAGTAGGTGTGGCTGTGCCACCAGGTTCAGTGCTGAGCCCCTTTTATAATTGTGTCAGTGTGGATGTCAAACTCTACGCTGATGACACTGTTGTTTACACACATGAACAAACAGCAGAGCGAGCTGCTTTCAAGCTACAACTGCTATAAAATGATCACACAGCAGCTTCATCAGTCGCCTTCAGTTTGAATGACGGTTGTGTTTATTTTTTATCAGCCAATAAAATATAATTTAACTCTCTCAGCTTTTACACCAGAATCATTCAGTGTGTTTTGACAGCAGTTACACACTTTCACATGAGTGTTTTTGAGTTTGTAAGTCAGAGAAAAACAGCCGTGAAACTTAAAAACAGGCTTCATGCCACAGTAACATGTCACATTTGGAGCTGTGTGAGTGAAGCACAGACAGCTGCACTGATACAAACTGAAGCTAGAAGCTGACTGACAGGAGATCAGTGGCTCAGTGGGGTTAACCAGGTGAACTGTTGGAAACTGACCACTGATTGAGACGGACACACGACTCTGACGGCTCTGACAGCAGCTCTCTGATCAGCTGGAACCTCATTATGAGACCTGAGGTGAACCAACATGGATGCTCCACTTCAGCTTCACTAAACAACAAGACGACTTGTTTGTCTCTGTGGTTTGTGTTTCTGTCTGAGTGGTTTGTGTTCTGTTGCTCTGATCGATGAGAACAGATGAACCACATGTTCCTGTAAATGTTACAGTCGAGGAGTCGCTGCTGCAAATCGTCTCGTGTTCATTTAAACACTTTGAGGGAGAAACGTTTGTATTTTTCTGAAATTTTATTTTTTACAGGGGAAATTTATGTATGAAAGATTTCAGAAACACCAACAATTAACAGTTGTTTATTTCTTTCCCTGCAAAAGCATGAGAAAATCTGTTATTATTAATCATGATGTACAAATCATGTATTATCATGAAATATAATAATTTACTACACATTAATATATATAATCACAGTTTATTAAATTGTGTTTTAGTGGTTATTAAATTAATTAATCAAGTGAAATATGAGAAAATTAACCCTTATACACACTGAGTAATATAAAGTATATGATTTTTTTCTTCTGGCTGAAAATTAAACATTTCTTTGCCTCGTTCCTCGAAATAAACTGAAGTATATTTCATGTACACTGGATGTTTCTGTAGTTTTGAAGGTATATCACATGTTTTCATGTGTCAGTTGTTACATTCACTAAATATTTAAAAACATTGCATCATGAGTGATCTATTATCAGTATTATTTATATGATGGTGAATAAGACAGATGGAAGCTGAGACAGTGAGTACTGAGCGCTGTAACTGTTGTAACTGTCATTGTGTTGTTCATGTGAAAAAGTGCAGCTAACGGTGAGGAGGCTGCAGAGCAGAAACCCACACAGCCCGTCTGCTGCAGGAAAGGAAGTGCTGGTTGGCTCTCAACAGTTTTTTATGAGTCCTAATAACCACTGAGAACAGATTCATATCTGCTGCTGTACACACTCATCAACTCCTCTCACTCTCTGGACTGCTTTGTCTTTTCCCTTGTTGTCTGGAAGCCTTTTTTCCACTGAGCCCTCCACCCACACAAAGTTGAACTGAGCCCAGAGACCAACAGTGACCCCCCACCTGGAGCTCACGTCCATGAATATAATGAAGTACTACCTGCATTAGTATTTATGTTCCTTTAGCTCTATTCATTCAGAATATCAGACAAACAGCTGCGTCTTTATTTAATGTTTTCTGTAAAAAAAGTTTTTTTTTGTTTTTTTTTTCGGATGAAGCTCCAGTGAAAGTTCAGTGAAGCTCATCGCAGACTAACAAAGAAAACTTTTGTTCCTGTCTCCGTTCATATTTCAGTGTTATTTTTATCAACTAAGTTTTTTTTTTTTTCATGTCAGGCTTCATGTTTCATCTCCTCACAGGTGGAAAAAGGACAAACTGCATGTATCACTGGGTTGGTTAAGGGACAGTTTGGCTGCTTATCAGAGAGCTGTGAAGGAGGCAAAGTCAGAATATTTGTCCTCTGTTATAGCCAACAGCTATAATCATCCGAGAGTGCTATTTAAAACCATTGACTCTGTTATAAACCCATGCTCCACTGTCCTGTCCGATGCCTCCACCACAACCTGTGAAGAGTTTGTCTCTTTTTTTATAGACAAAGTGGCATCAGTCAGGCAGAATATCAGTAATGTGCTTATGTCCCCTGATGATGATGATGTGTGTGTTCCTCCTGCACAATCTGCTGTTTTCGAGCAGTTTGAGACTATTTCTCTTTCATCTCTCACTAAGGTGGTTAGTGGCCTAAAACCCACTAACTGTCCCTTAGACATTATTCCAGCCAAGTTTCTGAAGGAAGTTTTTAGTTCTGTTGGATCAAGTTTGCTGGTTTTTATAAACACCTGTCTTAGCTCAGGGTCTGTCCCAGCTGCCTTCAAACACGCTGTGGTTAGGCCCCTCCTCAAAAAACCACATCTTGACCCCTCTGTGCTTTCCAATTTTAGGCCTGTCTCTCACTTGCCTTTTCTTTCTAAGGTATTGGAAAAAGTTGTTTTTATTCAATTACAAACTTTTTTAGAGATTAATTCTGTCCTGGATAAATTTTAGTCTGGCTTCAGATCCCGGCATAGCACCGAGTCAGCACTGTTAAAGGTGCATAATGATATTGCCTTGTCCGTGGATGCTGGGAACCCCGCTGTGCTGGTACTGCTGGACCTCACAGCGGCTTTCGATACAGTCGACCATGCTATCCTTGTATCTCGCCTAGAGCAGTATGCAGGCATCCGTGGCACCGCCCTCCAATGGTTTAGGTCATACCTGGCAAATAGGAGTTTCTCTGTAACGATTGGTGACCTCTGCTCCTCACAGGCATCCCTCTCTTGTGGGGTGCCTCAAGGCTCTATTCTTGGCCCTATTCTGTTTTCATTGTATATGCTACCTCTGGGATCAATTATAAAAAAACACAATCTGTCTTTTCATTTTTATGCTGATGATTTACAGTTATATTTGCCCATGACACCCAATGAAAACACTGTACCTACTCAGTTACTGGACTGTATCACTGATATAAAACAGTGGCTGGCTCTGAACTTTTTGCACTTGAATGACAGCAAAACCGAATGCATTTTGTTTGGCACGCCATCTATGTCAAATGTTTTAATAACAAACTCTGGGACTCTGGCACCCTTTTTTAAACCACATGTAAAGAATCTTGGGGTAACATTTGACAGCGGGCTCAGATTCGATAAACAGATTAGGTCTGTTGTCAGCACAAGTTTTTTTCAGCTGCGTCTCCTGGCCAAAGTGAAGCCTTTTTTAAGTCGGCAGGACCTCGAGATGGCGATCGACGCTTTCATCAGTTCAAGACTGGACTATTGCAATGCACTTTATGTCGGCCTCAGCCAGTCTTTAATTTCGCGTCTCCAACTTGTCCAGAACGCTGCTGCACGATTTTTAACAGGCACGTCCAGGCGTGAACACATTACCCCTGTGCTGTCGTCACTCCACTGGCTTCCAGTTCGTTTTAGAATTGATTTTAAACTTTTATTGTTTGCTTTTTATGCCATTAATGGCCTGGCTCCCTCCTACCTGTCAGAGATTTTAACTGTCCGTGATCATGGCAGGGCCCTCCGTTCTTCCGGCCAGCTCCTGTTAGAGGTCCCAAGGTCAAGACTTAAACAGTGGGGCGATCGTTCTTTTGCTGTCACAGCTCCCAGGCTGTGAAACAGACTGCCCCCTGACATCCGCACCACTACTGACCTCAGCCTTTTAAAATCAAAGCTGAAGACACACTTTTTTAAATTGGCATTTAACTCTGACTAGGGTAGTCCTGCTTTTAGGTGTACTTATTTTGCCTGTTTTTATTTTATGCACTTTAGAGGGCCTTTAACACCCTGCAGCACTAGTAGCACTTTCTTGTGTTTTCTTGCAGCACTGTAGCACTTTCTTGTGTTTTTATGTACTATTTTATTGCTTTGATGTAAAGCACTTTGGGTACCGTCCGGATATTGTAAAGGGCTATACAAATAAAATTTGATTGATTGATTGATTGATTAAAGCATCTTTGTTTAATTGTGTCCATTTCATTCCTGCTCAGTCAGTCAGCATTCTTTGGGGGAAACTTTGGGCTGTTTTTTATGTATTTGGTGGATTTTTCTTGCTGCTGTTCAGACGCCCCTCCATCACAAAATCTCCCTGTAGAGTCAAAGTGACAAAGACTTTGTGAGCAGACTCACTGATCACATATCATCTGCTGTCATAAACATGATCTTTACGTCATTCACTCGTCTCTCCTGATTGAAATCTGCTTTAAATGGAATAACAGCGTCAAACCAAAGCAGACAAATGTCAGTGTGTTCCTTTAAGAAGCTGAAGGAACAGTTATGATACATTTCATATCATCTGAAGGGATGTTTGTTCTGTTCTGTGTGTTCTAACTCTGAACACTTGGATCATTTTCACCATGAAACACTGTTGGAAGAATGACAACATGTTGCAGCTGTCTCAGCAGACAACACATGTGTGACATTACATGTGTCTTTACGCTGTTAGATCGCTGTCACACCAATAAATCAGCTCTTCCACCACGGCTGTGTGACACATTTCAAACTAAAGCTGATCACATGCTGGATTTCTGTGTTTGCTGCTGGTGCTGACATTAAACATCACAGAGAAACACCACCACCCTGTGGTCAGTCATGGGAAGTGCAGGGACATCCACGTGATGCTGATGACGGTCGCCATGACGACACCATGACGCTCCGCCCTCTTATTTTACTGGTGACAAACCCACAGTGACATCTAGTGGACAAAAAACACACAGCAGTAAATGAGGAGTATTACTGGCATTATTGTTGGTACTACTTCTAAAAATACTTCAAATACTTTTTCTACTGCAAATATATTATGAACTATATTATTACTATATTATTCTGCTGCTGCCTGTTACAGTAGATGGTGTCATATTACTCTGACATGTACTATACTAACTATAACTATAGAAGTCTAACTAATCACAGCACTGTGTCACTTCACTTGAGACAGTACTGCAGTATTAGTTGAAGTACATCTCTGCTGGTGGGTACTGTGTGTATTTGTACTGCTTGCCTTGTAAGTTGGAGTTGAATTGCTCTTCTATAGTTTCTATTTTGATTTGTCTTCTTATTGGACACTTTTGACAGACAGAGACAAATGATGTGGTCCTGCTGATAGTTTCATCACATCAGAAAACACTTCTATGTGTCGTTTTAAAGCTCACTTACAAACCACACATTGTCTCTTTTCATTGGGACCACTGTTTGGACCCGACCTCTGCCTGAATACCACCTGTTTCACATCCCAGGAGGGTTTTTACAGGCAGAAGCACAGCTGTGGTGGCTTCACCAGTGTCTCCCATTGTGGCTGACCTCTACATGGAGGAAGTAGAGAGCAGAGCCCTGAGCTCCTTCCAGGGAACAGAACCAGAACCACTGCTTCACATATGAGGAGCACAGCTGGATTTCAACTCTTCTGAAGCCTCCGCTGGCTTCGTCTTTACAAACTGACCCTCTGAACTTTATCTGACGTTCTGCTGGAGATCCCAAAGTTTACAACAATACCAAATGTGTCAGGATGGATTTTGGGGAAATGTGTGTAAAATGATGCAGCAGACATGTTGAAATGTTCCATTTGATGGAGTCTTGGCTTTGAATCTTTCCCTCAGTGAAACATCCTGTAGCTTTAATGAAGAGACTGAACAACAGGAGACACAATAAAGATGTGACACTGTGTGTGGAAAAGGTTTGATGTGTCATAGAAATGAAATGATTCAGTGAAATGACAGAAATGTAAGGGGACGTTTAAGGCTTCAAATCACAGTGGAGGAGTTTTGTGGATTTGTCCTTTTGTCTTTTCATCACAGCTGTTCAACAACAGATAACAGTCTGTGCTACTAAATTCACCACCAACCTGAATGTGTTGCTGCTCACATGAATGTGGGTTTCTATTTCTATCACACGGCAGCTTCAGCCGAGCCGTCGATCGGCAGCGGCGGCCTTATCTGTGAGCCGCAGGGGCTGATGGGAGCTCTGAGGACCTGTTAGAAACCACGTGGCCCTTGTCTGATCTGGCAGCTCGTCCTGGTTTGGCCTCAGCTGCGTCAGAGCGCCACTTCTCCCCAGGTTCACCAGAGGAAACACCACTGCACAAAATGCTTTTCCTCCCAGCTGCTGCTCTGTGCTGTCTGTGTTCAGGTGAGTGTTTCCAGCCAATCAGGAGCCAACAAAGTCCACCTGGAACAAACACTGTCACACTGACCTTCATCTATCTGTCTGCTTCTCTACAGCGCTGGTTGCCATGGCAGCACAGCTGATTCAGGAGGATTTAACATTGACCAGAAAAGTTGATGGAAACGTCTCCTTCAGCTGTCGAGGAACTGAACAGTGTGACGTCAGCTATGTATACTGGTACCAGAAGAAAGACACAGAAACATTCACAAGGATTCTGTATATTAACAGGGATAGTGGTTATGTAGATAAAGGGTACAATCATCCTCAGCAAGATGATTTCTCAGTTGTGAATATTCAGAACGGCTGTGAGTTGAAGATCCAGAAAGTTAAACTCCTTCATTCAGCCACCTACTACTGCTCCTGTTGGAAGAGTGATCCCCACAGTGAGAAATGATGCGAGCAGCCTGAACAAAAACCAACAGATGAACAGACGTCAAACAGTGTTTGTGACAGGAAGAGAGCAGTAAACCACAGCCCAGGTTCACATGTTTCACCTCCATCTCAGCCACAGTCACAAACACACTGAACTGAGGGATTTATTTCATATTCTATTTATTTATATTTTCATCAGATATTCCAGCAGGTTTATTGTTGTTTCACACAGAGAGGAAAAAGGAGACAAACACAAACACAATGAGAAAATAAAGAGGAAAATAATTCAATGACAAACTCAAACATAATCCAGATGAATCAGTAAAACAACAAACATACTTCAGAATATTTCAATAAAATGATATCAAACATCATCAAATATTTACAGCCCAACGTCCTGCTGCTGAATAAAGTCCATCCGTCCCTCACAACACTAATGTGCTCTGAATGAAAACACTTCCAGCAGCACTTGTTGTTTAACACCTTTCAGCACATTTCACCACATCATTTCACTTTAGGACATTTTAAAAGACAAATCTTGGACACATGTCGGTCCGTGTACTTTGAGGCCATTCGATTTCCGTTTTGCAGTCGGAAATCATAAAAACAGAAAAGGATTTGTGTCCAGTTTTTCGTTTTGAATCGGAAACCAAAAATTGAACAGAAAGCATTCAGAATCCTGTCAGACTGACAGAATGGCAGGATTCAGAGGAACAATGGTCCAGAGAGAGTCAGAGAAAACTTCTTCATCAAAGCTCCAGAAGATCATTTGTAACCCGGGTTAACCCAGTCAAACTAAACTCTCAGGACTTTTTAACCGTGTGGCTCTCAAAGTTTGAACAAGTGCTTCACACAACACAGCTCTGTGTCTGTCTGCACACTTTTATTTAGTGAAGCTGTCTCTGACCACTAAAGCCAGTCTGAGACTCTGTCTTTAGTCTTTTGTCTCTTGTCTCTCACTCAGTCACTGCCTCTCTGTCTCTCTTAATTCCTTGTCACCTTTGTCCTGATGTCCATGGAGGCTGCTGAGCCCGGTTCTGTTGCCTGTTCCGGCCCCCGGACCTAAACCCCTCCTCCTCCTGGTGGTCTGAAGCTGCTGTGACAGCGGTGTAAACACCAACACTCCCCGGCGGTGCTCCTAGCAGAGTCAGCTAGCAGAGCTAAGTCGTAGCTAACGTTAGCATCAGGTGGAGGCAGAGCGGCCGGAGGACATCAGAGGGAAAACCAGAAAACATTTGGTCCATAAAATATGATCCAGTTGGACTAAAGTCAGTGATATGGTGCTGTGTTTGATGTGCTGCTGTACAGAGTTCCACACTGTGATGCTACCCGCTCACCACAGTTACATAATGCAGAGACAAGTGATAGGAGGGTGCAGTGGCTGAGACAGAGACACCATTCACTCTGTTACAAATCACAGCAACATTAAAATGATTGTGTAACCCACTCCTTCTGACCTGATAGGCTAACAATAACAGCTCTTGTCTGTGCTGCTTAACACCACAGTGGCTCCAGAACCTGACAGGGTAGTGCAAAGTCAGCTTTAAATGGAAAAATATATTCAAGCACACACTCTGATCAACTTCCATTCTGAAGCTTTTAGGCTCAGCAGTGCAGCCTCTGTGAATGCTGCACTAACATGTTTTCTTGGATGGTCTTCTTTCCAACCTGGCATGTTTGTTTTCTGACTTTGTTGATTTCATTTACCACTTTAATGGAGTTACTATAACTAAGATTCAGGAACTTGACCACTCCACTCTGCCTTGCTGATCTACAATGCAGGCCCAGCCAATCTAACCATCCGCAACGCATCAAACCACCTGTGCCTTTTTCGACTAAACCACCTGTTCGCCCTGATTCAATCACCCGTTGATTTTATATCAACAAGCCTACCCAGTTCTCTCACATTTGTCTCAACTTCTCAATGTTCCCGCTAAGACAAGCATATCGCAACCTGCAAATTTCAAACCTTACCACCTTCCCGACGAACCCAGAGCCATTTCTTAATCCTCTGGCGATGATCTTTTCGACGATCGTTCCATCATCTCCGAATCTCCTCCACCTGCAATCACCTCCACTCTGGCATGGTCATCCAGGCACAACTAACGCAACTTCACCCATGCAGAGGTCTCGGTCCTCCCTGCTGTACTCCAGGTGAAAGCCGGTCCCCCAGACACCTCATGTCCGACCGGCCAGCCTCCTGGCACCGAACCAGCAGCCACTGTTGCCAAGATGAGAGTCCCAGTTCCCTCTCATCTTCCCCCCACCTCCCATTCCGTCCAACCGTCAACAGCGCCCAGCTTTCCCGCTGCTCACGGCCTCCACCTTCACCTCCACTCCGGCCGCTGCATACTCCACAGCTCACCGATGACGTTAGTCGCGCCAGTGACTTCATCGTGCAGCACACTGCAGCGGAGCCGCGATCTCCTCCAGAACCCACAGTGGGCCAAGTCGTATCTCTCCTTGTATTCTCTCCACCAGGGGGAAGATTATGGAGCCATAACGGTGACTTTAAAATGTGGCATCCAAAAAAACAATAGGCATTGAAAACGAAACTAGTACTGAAAAAAGAAACATTGTCATTGAAACATTTGTATTGAAAACAGTTGTATTGGCATTGAAACAAGTATTGGCACTGAAAAAAGAAAGTAATTCAAATAATTCAAATCCGAAAATATTATCATTTTATTTTATTGGGACTTTTTTGTATTTTTCAATGACAATCTTCAGATTTTTTATTCTTCATGTCACTTTTTTTTCAGTGACAGATTTTTTTTCAGTGTCACTGATTGATTTCAACTTTCTGTCACTGTTTTGGCGTCGAGAGGGCGGGGCCTGAGGGGAGGGGCAAGTAGAGCGTGGTTTAGATATCATATGAGAAGGTAATGGCAGCAGCCTGCGGGAAGGCGGGGCTGGACGGTCCAGCCATAATACACCATTTAGGGCCCGTGTGCTGGCCGTCTCTGGGCAACACAGAGTCCAACTACCTCGCAGACTTTTCTTCAAGCTCTCTCCTGATGTGTCCGAGTCTCTGTGTATCTGGTTCTGTCCCAGAGCTCCCTAGCTTCGGTCTCTATATGCATATGGAGTGTGGTAGTAGTACCGGAGCGCGGAGCACGGAGCGTTAGCCACAGTTAGCACAACAGTAGAACAGCCTGTTGCTCCGAGCCGGGGCTGCAGCCCCGACAGCAGCGCTCTGGTCTGCTCCCCGAGCTCTGTGCCACCGTTCTCAATGCTCTTGTTCATGAGTAGAGACCCTAGTGTTGCTACGAGCAAAGTTTCATGTTGTGTCGAGCCTTCTTAGTGTTCTAAAAATAGCGATTTTGATGCTAGCATGTCTTGCCCCATGCACTCCTGTTCAAAATGAACGTGCCCAAAACCGAAACGCTGGTTAATCTTAAAAGTGCCTCTTTCGTCGTAATTATGCTTTCACACGAAGGTTTGACTCATATTCAATCCCAAATAAAGCCTTGGTTGCTTTTTGGCGAGAGTTTCGCTTTAATTGAAGCTTATCTGGTGAAGTTTCTGTATTCCTATAAAAAAACACCTGACCCTCTCCTCTTCCTCGCTCTCGTATTCTGCGCCCCTCCCCCAGACCCCATTTCTCTCTCCATGTTTTTTCTTTGCTTTTCTCTCCTTCGTAGGTCCATGAGGGGTCCATCGCTGCCCGGGTGTTGCGGTGGATTCTCTACAAAGCTTCCCCGCAACGTGCTCAAAGAACTCAAAGAACCAAGATCTTCAACATTTTGTTGTCTTTTTCTTTCATGATAAATCATTTAAACGCAACTTTTGGCGGTGTGGTCCTTGCTAGTGAAATTGAACATTCCTAACACTGCATTTATATCTCCTCAGCAGTTGAACGGTAAATAGTTTTAATTGCACATTATCAGGCCCAGTGCCACTGTCCTTTATTAGCTCTAACATGTAGTTACCTTTCAATCTAAAGGTGTCTTGAGGGTGAACTCATGAATGTCGACCCATCTGTTGATGATCACTGTGTAATGTTCATCCAAACTGTACAAATAGTTCACTGCAACATGACAATATCAGCTGCCTTCATTTACCTGAGTCACCTTAGACATCATCACAACAGTTGCCCCCCTGAGAGATTTGGCAGGAGCTGCCACTGGAGCTGGTGGAGCTGTCAGAGTCAGGAAAACAAGAGGTTACAGAACCACAGCCACAGGAGACTGATTCAGCACAGGAACTGGAGACAGCTGCAGCTCAGCTCAGACAGGTTGCTGCAGAACAGGAACAGAGGACTGCTGCAAGGCAGAGCAGGAGGCCGGCAGCTGGAGGTCTGGACGGGGATCAGGAAAGACCGCCGGTCCGGCTCTGGAGCCAGTCTGCTGACCTGCAGACAAGGAAGCAGGAACAGGTGTCGACTGGGCCTCTGACTGAGGACCAGGAACTGGTGGACCTGATGGTGGAGCTAGATAACAAGTCAGAATCAACAAAGTCAATGAATGAAGTTCATCCTCTGGGGACCAAGAATGTCTGTAGAAAATGTCATGTCAGTCCATCCATCCATCCTTTGGTCCAGGTCCAATCCATGTGGACTAAAGTAGTGGAGCGACAGACATTAGCATCCACAGAGCAACACTGCTAGTGTGTCTGAAATGACAATAAAAGAAGAGACAGTCATGTTGATATGAACATTAGAGAAACACATCATGGAGCTGAAACATGATCCTGCTTCATCATTTGGACTCGTTCACCTCAGCCGACACGTTCAACAGCACACAGGTTTTTGTATTACTCTTTCTCACTGTGGGGGACTACATCTTTGGCTCTGGAACTAAACTGGTTGTAACAGGTAAGAATAAAGCTTCATTTTCCTTCAGTTGTTTTATTGAACAAGTGTAAAATGTGTTTTTAATGAGTTTCTGCTGCTTCAGGCTTTACATGTTAGTTTGTTCATAATTAGTAAAGAATTCTTGCAGCCGTGCAGCTATTGTTCCATAAAAAGGTTCATAACTCCTGAAAAGATGTTTAAATCTCACTGCACAGCTGAAGTTCTTCTTTATTTCTGCAGGAGATCAAACTGATTCATAGAGAAAAAGTTTGATATTGACAATGTTACAAATATACAGTATTTGATCCTCTCAGTAATTCAGCACCATCTCTTGTTTTTATAAAACAACATCATATATGATATTAAACATCATTTAATGTGTCAGTAAATGTATTTGATAAACATTTAACTTTAAATATGTTTTATAGAATCATTAATAATTCATTGTTAAATGGTGAAATGTATTTTATATGATGGTACATATGTCTTTTAGTGTGAGATATATTTATACATGAAGACAAACATGATGAATATGTTTTTACAAGAAATATAAAATATCGTCTTTCTGCTAAAATATTAAAAACATATTTAAGAAAAATGATACAGTATGATTTACAATGGCACATGAAAATGTGAATTTTTTATGTTGATTGACTTTTGAATAATTTATATATATTAATAAATATATGCATGAACATTTTCACATATAATTAAAACAAAAAAGTAATAATTCCAAACATAATTTAAAACACTTCAAAGCAAATTAATTAGAAGCGTCTGATTGTAAATATTGTGCACGACACACTGTTTTCATTAAGATGTATCATGTTATATTATATTGTAATATATTATATGATATGATATGATATTATATTATGTTATATTATGTTATATTATTCTACATGATATTGTATTATTTTACATTATATCATATTTTATCATATAATTTTGCATTATATTATATTATCATATTTCATTTAGTCATATCTGAAGATCCTGTAAAGGATCAATTAATTCTTTCCTTTAGTCATATCATATTACAAAGCAGTTCTTATTCATATTTCAACATATCTGAACATGTCATTGTAATTGTGTATGACTGTAAAAAATACTGATAAAGAATACTGATATTATTATTATTATTATTATTTGTTGTTCTTCAGCAGATGAACTAAAGTACACGCTGGTTAATCTGTAACATGTTAGACATGTTGTCTAAATACTTTTTCTAATAACTATTTCATGCGAATTTAAATATATGTTTTATTATAAAGTACAAATCAATATATTTAAAACAGCTTATACATAAAAGAACATTTTTATAATTATATCATATTTAATATCATTAAAAGTTTTACCTTCTTTTCTGTGAAATTACATATTTTTTAACATTTTTTCACAAGTTGTATAAAAACAAGTATTTGTACTTTTGGATTACGTGTAAATATTTATGAAAATCATGAAAGTCAAGATGCATTTTGTTTAAATATTTATGTGGTGGAAATGTAAACATTAAAATAGTCATGATAATGATGAATGTGCACATTGAAAGAAAGAAGTGCTGAACACATAATGTTGTTTGTCCCCATATAACATATGATGACATGACATGATGAGTGTGTTTGATGTGCAGGTGAATCCAGTCTATGTGTTGAACTTTGTGCTGTATTGATGAGTAGTTTAGTGATCAGAGTCCATGTAGTTTCCAGGATCACACTGAATGCAGTGCAGTGCTGGAAGCTGCTGTTGACTGTGTCAATGTGTGTCTGTGCTGCTTGTTGCTGCTGTCAAACTTCAGCTGAGCAGATAGTGAAGCCCGTGGTGAGCGTGTACCCAGCAGCATCCAGAGCCCACCTGGAGGGGAGGAGCTCCCTGCTGTGTGTGGCCTCAGCCATGTTTCCTCCTCTGGTCCGCTTCTCCTGGGAAAGACGAAAGGAGGATCAGGACCAGTGGTTCCCTGCTAAGGGAGAGCAGCTGGAGCTCAGAGAGTCGGGACGCACCGCCGCCATCTTGCTGGTTGAACAGGACTCTTTCTACGCATATAAATACCGCTGCTCCGTCCAGCACGAGGGGGGCCCAGTGGAGGCCCAAACAGAACAAGGTAATGAAGGCTTGGTGACTGTGTTCAGCAGTGATTCAGCTTCATGTGGAGACGCTGTCAAAGAGAGCAGAGGAGCAGAGGACTGACATTTCTTTTGGCCTCTTTTCTGTTTCAGAGGTCCAGCCTCTTCCAGATCCAGCACCTCCAAAAGTAGCATCTGGGCCATCTCAGCACCAGGTGAAGCTGCTCTGTGTGCTCTACACAGTGCTGATAGTGAAGAGTCTGGTGTACTGCTGTGGACTCTCTCTGCTGAGGATCCTCTGAAACAAGGGACCGTCCACCAACTGCTCACTTGCTGACTGACTGTTTTCTGCTCGCCTTTTCTCACCATCAAATCTCATCAGTTCGTCTCATTGATCACTTTGATCAGCACTCACAAATGTCAATGTTCATGTTTTGTGGTTGGTTGTAAAATGTATCTTTTGATGCACAGGTTAGATTCAGTCATCCTACATATATAAATACATATATACACATATATATCTGCAGTGACTGAGTATAAATTCTGTGCTATAGTGTTATTTTCATCCTCTAGTTTATTTCCACTTTGAATTGTGACTTGTATAATAATAGAACATGAAGCTGAATCATTAGCTGTCTGCTAGATATTTGATTGTTTTAGTATTTTTCTCTTCTTGTCTTTCTTTTTAATACATTATGCAGAGTGTGGCAGCTTTGTTCAATTCTTTCAGTGTAACATTCTCAATAAAGTGTAAAATCACAGTGTGTGTTTTAGAAACAGTCTTGTTTTTATGGATTTCAGTTTGTCTTCAGAGCAAATCATCAGAAACAGAATCAACTTCATGGACCATGTATGTTGACGCCTACAAGTCATTTGACTCTGGTTGTAATTAGCTCTCAATATACTTTCACACAGCAGCAAGAACAAATGTAGAGGAAGATGTGAATATTAGCATACAGCTAAACAAGGACAACAAAGCTAAAGAAAGAGAAGCAAACAGAAACATATAGCTATTATATACAAGTCAGTAGGTGTGGCTGTGCCACCAGGTTCAGTGCTGAGCCCCTTTTATAATTGTGTCAGTGTGGATGTCAAACTCTTCGCTGATGACACTGTTGTTTACACACATGAACAAACAGCAGAGCGAGCTGCTTTCAAGCTACAACTGCTATAAAATGATCACACAGCAGCTTCATCAGTCGCCTCCAGTTTGAATGATGGTTGTGTTTATTTTTTGTCAGCCAATAAAATGTTATTTAAGTCTCTCAGCTTTTACAGCAGAATCATTCAGTGTGTGTTGACAGCAGTTTCACACCTTCACATGAGTGTTTTTGAGTTTGTAAGTCAGAGAAAAACAGCCGTGAAACTTAAAAACAGGCTTCATGCCACAGTAACATGTCACATTTGGAGCTGTGTGAGTGAAGCACAGACAGCTGCACTGATACAATCTGAAGCTAGAAGCTGACTGACAGGAGATCAGTGGCTCAGTGGGGTTAACCAGGTGAACTGTTGGAAACTGACCACTGATTGAGATGGACACACGACTCTGACGGCTCTGACAGCAGCTCTCTGATCAGCTGGAACCTCATTATGAGACCTGAGGTGAACCAACATGGACGCTCCACTTCAGCTTCACCAAACAACAAGACGACTTGTTTGTCTCTGTGGTTTGTGTTTCTGTCTGAGTGGTTTGTGTTCTGTTGCTCTGATCGATGAGAACAGATGAACCACATGTTCCTGTAAATGTTACAGTCGCGGAGTCGCTGCTGCAAATCGTCTCGTGGTCATTTAAACACTTTGAGGGAGAAAAGTTTGTATTTTTCTGAAATTTTATTTTTTACAGGGGAAATTTATGAGATTATGGAAGATTTCAGAAACACCAACAATTAACAGTTGTTTATTTCATTCCCTGCAAAAGCTCTTTAACATGAGAAAATCATTTATTATTAATCATGATGTACAAATCATGTATCATCATAAAATATAATAATTTACTACACATTAACATATATATATAATCACAGTTTATTAAATTGTGTTTTAGTGGTTATTAAATAAATTAATCAAGTGAAATATGAGAAAATTAACCCTTATACACACTGAGTGATATAAAGTATTATATAGTATATGATTTTTTTCTTCTGGCTGAAAATTAAACATTTCTTTACCCCGTTCCTCGAAATAAACTGAAGTCTATTTGATGTACACTGGATGTTTCTGTAGTTTCGAAGGTAGATCACATGTTTTCATGTGTCAGCTGTTACATTCACTAAATATTTAAAAACATTGCATTGTGATTGATCTATTATCAGTATTATTTATATGATGGTGAATAAGACAGATGGAAGCTGAGACAGTGAGTACTGAGCGCTGTAACTGTTGTAACTGTCATTGTGTTGTTCATGTGAAAAAGTGCAGCTAACGGTGAGGAGGCTGCAGAGCAGAAACCCACACAGCCCGTCTGCTGCAGGAAAGGAAGTGCTGGTTGGCTCTCAACAGTTTTTATGAGTCCTAATAACCACTGAGAACAGATTCATATCTGCTGCTGTACACACTCATCAACTCCTCTCCCTCTCTGGACTGCTTTGTCTTTTCTCTTGTTGTCTGGAAGCCTTTTTTCCACTGAGCCCTCCACCCACACAAAGTTGAACTGAGCCCAGAGACCAACAGTGACCCCCCACCTGGAGCTCACGTCCATGAATATAATGAAGTACTACCTGTATTAGTATTTATGTATTTATGTATATTCATTCAGAATATCAGACAAACAGCTGCGTCTTTATTTAATGTTTCTTGTAAATGTTTTTTTCAGATGAAGCTCCAGTGAAAGTTGAGTGAGGCTCATCACAGACCAACAAAAAAAAAACGTTTGTTCCTGTCTCCGTTCATAGTTAACTCTTATTTTTATCAGTTAAGCTATTTTTTTTCCATGTCAGGCTTTATGTTTCGTCTCCTCACAGATTAAACCATCTTTGTTTAATTGTGTCCATTTCATTCCTGCTCAGTCAGTCAGCATTCTTTGGGGGAAACTTTGGGCTGTTTTTTATTTATTTGCTGGATTTTTCTTGCTGCTGTTCAGACGCCCCTCCATCACAAAATCTCCCTGTAGAGTCAAAGTGACAAAGACTTTGTGAGCAGACTCACTGATCACATATCATCTGCTGTCATGAACATGATCTTTACTTCATTCACTCGTCTCTCCTGATTGAAATCTACTTTAAATGGAATAACAGCGTCAAACCAAAGCAGACAAATGTCAGTGTGTTCCTTTAAGAAGCTGAAGGAACAGTTATGATACATTTCATATCATCTGAAGGGATGTTTGTTCTGTTCTGTGTGTTCTAACTCTGAACACTTGGATCATTTTCACCATGAAACACTGTTGGAAGAATGACAACATGTTGCAGCTGTCTCAGCAGACAACACATGTGTGACATTACATGTGTCTTTACGCTGTTAGATCGCTGTCACACCAATAAATCAGCTCCTCCACCACGGCTGTGTGACACATTTCAAACTAAAGCTGATCACATGCTGGATTTCTGTGTTTGCTGCTGGTGCTGACATTAAACATCACAGAGAAACACCACCACCCTGTGGTCAGTCACGGGAAGTGCAGGGACATCCACGTGATGCTGATGACGGTCGCCATGACGACACCATGACGCTCCGCCCTCTTATTTTACTGGCGACAAACCCACAGTGACATCTAGTGGATAAAAAACACACAGCAGTAAATGAGGAGTACTACTGGCATTATTTTTGGTACTACTTCTAAAAATACTTCAAATACTTTTTCTACTGCAACTATATTATGAACTATATTATTACTATATTATTCTGCTGCTGCCTGTTACAGTAGATGGTGTCATATTACTCTGACATGTACTATACTAACTATAACTATAGAAGTCTAACTAATCACAGCACTGTGTCACTTCACTTGAGACAGTACTGCAGTATTAGTTGAAGTACATCTCTGCTGGTGGGTACTGTGTGTATTTGTACTGCTTGCCTTGTAAGTTGGAGTTGAATTGCTCTTCTATAGTTTCTATTTTGATTTGTCTTCTTATTGGACACTTTTGACAGACAGAGACAAATGATGTGGTCCTGCTGATAGTTTCATCACATCAGAAAACACTTCTATGTGTCGTTTTAAAGCTCACTTACAAACCACACATTGTCTCTTTTCATTGGGACCACTTTTTGGACCCGACCTCTGCCTGAATACCACCTGTTTCACATCCCAGGAGGGTTTTTACAGGCAGAAGCTCAGCTGTGGTGGCTTCACCAGTGTCTCCCATTGTGGCTGACCTCTACATGGAGGAAGTAGAGAGCAGAGCCCTAAGCTCCTTCCAGGGAACAGAACCAGAACCACTGCTTCACATATGAGGAGCACAGCTGGATTTCAACTCTTCTGAAGCCTCCGCTGGCTTCGTCTTTACAAACTGACCCTCTGAACTTTATCTGACGTTCTGCTGGAGATCCCAAAGTTTATAACAATACAGAATGTGTCAGGCTGGATTTTGGGGAAATGTGTGTAAAATGATGCAGCAGACATGTTGAAATGTTCCATTTGATGGAGTCTTGGCTTTGAATCTTTCCCTCAGTGAAACATCCTGTAGCTTTAATGAAGAGACTGAACAACAGGAGACACAATAAAGATGTGACACTGTGTGTGGAAAAGGTTTGATGTGTCATAGAAATGAAATGATTCAGTGAAATGACAGAAATGTAAGGGGACGTTTAAGGCTTCAAATCACAGTGGAGGAGTTTTGTGGATTTGTCCTTTTGTCTTTTCATCACAGCTGTTCAACAACAGATAACAGTCTGTGCTACTAAATTCACCACCAACCTGAATGTGTTGCTGCTCACATGAATGTGGGTTTCTATTTCTATCACACGGCAGCTTCAGCCGAGCCGTCGATCGGCAGCGGCGGCCTTATCTGTGAGCCGCAGGGGCTGATGGGAGCTCTGAGGACCTGTTAGAAACCACGTGGCCCTCGTCTGATCTGGCAGCTCGTCCTGGTTTGGCCTCAGCTGCGTCAGAGCGCCACTTCTCCCCAGGTTCACCAGAGGAAACACCACTGCACAAAATGCTTTTCCTCCCAGCTGCTGCTCTGTGCTGTCTGTGTTCAGGTGAGTGTTTCCAGCCAATCAGGAGCCAACAAAGTCCACCTGGAACAAACACTGTCACACTGACCTTCATCTATCTGTCTGCTTCTCTACAGCGCTGGTTGCCATGGCAGCACAGCTGATTCAGGAGGATTTAACATTGACCAGGAGAGTTGGTGGAAACGTCTCCTTCAGCTGTCGAGGAACTGACCAGTGTTCCAGCAGCTATGTATACTGGTACCAGAAGAAAGACACAGAAACATTCACAAGGATTCTGTATATTGACAGGAACAGTGGTAGCATCGATAAAGGTTACAATCATCCTCAGAAAAAAGATTTCTCAGCTGTGAATAATCAGAACGGCTGTGAGTTGAAGATCCAGAAAGTTAAACTCCTTCATTCAGCCACCTACTACTGCTCCTGTTGGGAGGAAGATCCCCACAGTGAGAAATGATGCGAGCAGCCTGAACAAAAACCAACAGATGAACAGACGTCAAACAGTGTTTGTGACAGGAAGAGAGCAGTAAACCACAGCCCAGGTTCACATGTTTCACCTCCATCTCAGCCACAGTCACAAACACACTGAACTGAGGGATTTATTTCATATTATATTTATTTATATTTTGATCAGATATTCCAGCAGGTTTATTGTTGTTTCACACAGAGAGGAAAAAGGAGACAAACACAAACACAATGAGAAAATAAAGAGGAAAATAATTAAATGACAAACTCAAACATAATCCAGATGAATCAGTAAAACAACAAACATACTTCAGAATATTTCAATAAAATGATATCAAACATCATCAAATATTTACAGCCCAACGTCCTGCTGCTGAATAAAGTCCATCCGTCCCTCACAACACTAATGTGCTCTGAATGAAAACACTTCCAGCAGCACTTGTTGTTTAACACCTTTCAGCACATTTCACCACATCATTTCACTTTAGGACATTTTAAAAGACAAATCTTGGACACACAGCAGTCCGTGAACTTTGCTGCCATTCAATTTGTGATTTGAAGTTGAAAAACGGAAACAGTCAAACTAATTTTCAATGGGAGTGCTACGGGCACTTTTACAATAGCATCAAAATCTCTATTTTTAAAACAGTAAGAAGTCTCGACACAACATGAAACTCGTAGTATGACCAGGGTCTCTACACATGAACACGAGCATTGAGAACATTGTTTGTGTACACAGAGTTTACTAAAAAGAACGTTTTTAAACAACTCACGTTAGCAGTACAATGTCTGAGAGAAAAAGTTACCACACTGTTTTGCAAAAAAAGCATTTTATGCGAGAAAAAAATATTTGAGATAATATGTTTTCACACCAACAGCAAAACATAATAAGACGTGAGACTAAAAAAAAGTATTTTCTCATAGAACATAAAGAAATATAAATTTGAAATTCTAAAAATTATTTCTGGGGAAAAAAAATCTCTCAAAATACTTTTTTTACTCTCAAATATATATATTTTTGCTATCAGTGTGAAAATATTTTCTCTCAAAAAAAAGTGTTTCTCTCAAAACCTAAGTCTTTGCTCTCGATGCAATTTTTTGCTCTCGTGTCAAGATTTTGCTCTCACTGTGAAAATAATGTCATGGCTGCGTTCCTATTGGCCATTCGGGTGAGAATCGTCTTGGGAGGTGTGGTTTGAGAATCCCGTCTGGAGAGTGGTCCTCGGCCGTGTCCACTAACCAGGAAAAACATTCCGATCACCCTGCTCATCGATCCAAGTCATGTATATGTATGTTCATTTTGACGTGGCTTGAACTCTACTATTCCACACGGAGATGCCGGGCTGCGACCTGCAAACCAATGTTAGACGAGCGCTGCAGAGCACAGTGACAGTGTAGGTGAACGTGCCGATGCCTGTCCGAAAAAACGCAACTGTCATTAAATCGTCCAGAAGTGCATGTTGACGGTCTCATATCTTTGTCATGAATGTCTGTACTCACAAACAACTCATGGGTGGAGCAGTCTGAGGCATTTGTCCACACCGAGCGGCCCAAAAGCAGCGTGGAGACGCTGTTAGCTGTGGCGCTGAGTGCGCAGCGTCCAGGTTACCTTGTGACACTTGTTACCATCGAGTATTTCTTTCATTCCGCACTGCGTTCAAATGGTTACTGAATGAAAACCATCGTTCCCACACTGCATGAAAAGTGGTATTTTGTTCAGTATACGGCACTGTAGATTGTCGTAGAAGTTCAGGTTTATGGCTGCACGCGGCAATTTGCAGGCAACACCAAAAACTGCCGTGAATTGTTGGAAATTGACGTGGGCTATACAAATGCAAATCAGGGTAGCAGGGGGAGTTTTACCCCAGGTGACATTTTTCTAAAAGGTATTAACTTCATTTTAAGATAATCAGGCTCAGTATAGCCTAATTATAGACTAAATTTTGTCTTTAATTGATTTATCTGATGAAAGTGTGCTAGATTAATTACTGTGTATGTCATTAGCAATGGCCAATGTTGTGTAAAAAGGATACACACATTTTGTTTTTTCTTGGACTTTCTCACAAGATATCAAAATGTATAAATACTTTCTGTTTAAAATGTGTGACTTTAAAATCTAATTTCATAGGTTCTGAATGTATAAAATAAGTTAAAGTAATTCTTATTAAGTGTGAGAGTTCATGACCTTTAAGAGTTTTACACTTCCGGGTTGACCGGAGCTTCATTGACGAGGAAGAAGAAGCGGAAAGTTAATGGCGTCGAGCAGCTGACAGTGGACTGTGTGTGTCGTTAGTGTCGTGTTTTATCACTAACAGACTGTGAACTGTTGTCGGACGACGTGCTGTGAGTGTGTGAGTTGGATTCTCCATCGCAGTCGAAGTGTTTTATTGGACACGAAGCAAGTTTGGCCAAGCTAGCTAGCAGGAGCTAAGCTAGCTAGCAGGAGCTAGGCTAGCGGCCCGGCCATTGTCGAGAAGACGTCTGCGCGGACGAGAGGAGCTTTGCCGGGTCGCCACGAAGAATGTTGCCGACGGACGGAGCTTCGCTGCCGCAGAGGGACACAGAGGTTTATCGCTGCGAGCATTTTGTTTTCACAGACTAACCTCGCATCACAACGAGGCCGTGACCTCCTATTTGATCGGAGCCACGTCTGCAAGTCCAGATTTACATGATACCGATAATGACAACATTGTTTGTAAGTACGTTAACTTTTACTGTTTTCTCCTTCCTTGTTTCATTTTACTGCGACTTACATTTTGTTAACCATACCACTCTCATTTAATTGTTTTCCAGCTGCCTGTAAGACATTATGAGACAGTACACAGGAGCTTCAGGTACAAACAACCAGATCTTCAATCGCAGGCGGAAGCTGAAGAGTTCAGCTCGGAGTCGATGGAGAACAAAGAGGGTAAGATTTATGAGATTAGATCCGTTTTCGGTCAGTGTTACTATTTTTCAGGTGCATTAATAAATATGATGTGTCCATACGCAGTGCATCGCGCAGTACTGATTGTCTTTATTGATTGTTTTTACAGCTGCTGGAAGCGAGACAGAGTGTTAGCTGAGGATGAGGTGGACCTTTGGAAGTGCGCCACTATAGACCTGGGGTCCGTTTCACGAAGCAGGTTCAACAAACTCTGAGTCTAACCCTGAACTCTGAGTTGATCTACTCTGAGATAGAAACTCTGAGTTTTCGGTTCCAGAACAGCTGATTTGAGTTAGTTTGATCAACTCGGAGTAGTTTCACCTGGAGTTAAGCGCGTACACCACGAGTATAAAAGACAGCATCAATGGAGCCCCGATTCGACGAGTCACCATGGCAACGGGGAAGAGGAGGGCTACGGTGAGTTTGAGCACGTTTTTAGAAGGATGTGTAACACTGCTGCAGCAGCAAAGGAGAGGGAGACGGTGTGGGAGAACATTGGTGCTCGGGTCAATGCGTAAGTTTAAATGTAGTCCTTTGCAATCACAATAATAATACAGGGGGAAACTGCTTGAGTGGTAGCCTATTAATTTATTTCATTTAGGTGCAATCCCGCGGGGGAGAAGCGCACTTGGAACTTAAGCAACTTAAGATGAAACATAAAAACATTAGACCTCGGCATAATCTCATGGGGGTACCTCATTTTGATCATGTTTTACATTGTAAAGAAAATATTAAGTGGCTGTTTGACTGTACAGTTGTTTTATCCCCAACATGATGCTGTTTTCACACACATAAATGTCTTCTCATCTATATCATGTTCTGTTCAATAATTAAGCCTATTTAAACTAACACAGACTTCTACTCAGCCAACAGAGAGAAAGCAGATGCCCGTAAAACGGGTGGTGGCCCAGCACCGCCACCTCTAACGGAGGCAGAGGAGCTGAAAATGATAAAGATGGGTAGTAGCTGTTTCAGGGCGAGGCACACTTTTCTGACCGCTCTGCATACAGTTGCCTTGCTCAAGTGCTCTGCATCTCCGACGCTGTATAAAAAACTCCCATTTGCAAAAAAACCCAGCGCAACACACAATATCTGCTGGGATGTGAGAGCATGACTTCGGTTGGTAATGTTGGAAATGTAAGGACGGATCAGGTTGTGTATGTAAATGATGGACTGTGACGTGAAACAGTACCGCTCAAAAAGATAATTGTCTGGAAATGCAAGAACATCTATGCGCGGTCGTCTCCCGACGAATATTTAATTCTCTGCGCAGTAATGCTGCACCTTCTTCCACGGGATCATTATCAACAGGACATGCCATGGTAGTGAAAATAGTCGCCACCTAATATAACTTTGAATGTAGGCCTACTGACTGATTTGTGCAATGATCAATGAGAACTATACTACGCCAAAACTCGCCTGCTGACTGAATGAATGAGGAAATCAAATACCGTGTGTGGCTGAAAGAGGGCGGAGACAGAGAGAAACTCGAGGTTTGTTGAGAAAAACCTGGTCCCGACCAGGTTAGGTTCATAGAGTATGCTACCATGGTAACTGACCGAGAGCTTAAATCAAATCAAATCAAATCAATGTTATTTATATATCCCAAAATCACAACCACATTGCCTCAGTGGGCTTTACAATCTGTACAGTGAACAACATCCTCTGTCCTTAGACCCTCGATTCGAGTGAGGAAAAACTTCACATGTTGATGGAAAAAAAAACCTTTTAACAGGGTAAAAAAAACAATGGAAGAAACCTCAGGAAGAGCCACAGAGGAGGGATCCCTCTTCCAGGACGGACAGACATGCAAAAGATGTTGTGTGTACAGAAAAGAGCAACAATTCACAGTTTACAAGTTACATCAACAGAAAATCTGATACAAGTTATGTAAAGTTAGTGGATCCAGGAGACGATCGAGCAGGACGAGGCATCACCAAGTCGTGCCCGAGCCAGACGACCTCCTGTCCACCATTCTTTTTTTTTTTTAATACTGAGCGTTAATCACGCGTTAAAAAAAATAACGGCGTTAAGAGGATGTTGCGTTAACGAGTTATTAACGCGTTAACTTTGACAGCCCTACTATATATATATATATTCTTCCGCGAGTTCCACATACGTCATGGTTCGTTTCCGTCAGTATGTGGCGCAGAGGAACGCCACGTTCACAGGTGAACGTGGCCACGCCCATGACATCATTTTCATAGTGAGAGCAGCATCAAATGGAAATATTCCAGTAACAGGTGGACAGAGGATGCTGTCAGCACAGCTCTTACACACCTGGATCAGCCCAACATGTATGTAAGAACACTGTTTGTGGACAGCTCAGCATTTAACACGGTCATCCCCCTCAAACTGAGCAACCTGGGCTTAGACAGTTCACTGTGCACATGGATACTGGACTTTCTTAGTAACAGACCACAAAACATCAGGATTGGAGGCCGCACATCATCCACTCTCATCCTGAACACTGGCACACCACAGTGATGTGTCCTCATCCTCCTCCTCTACTCCCTCTTCACCCTTGACTGCTCCTCCATCCACCCCACCAACACCATCGTCAGATTTGCTGATGACACGACCATCGTAGGACTGATAACAAATAACAAGGAGTCAGACTACAGGGAGGAGATTCAACATCTGACAGAGTGGTGCTAAGACAATATCCTGGGTTTAAACACCCCAAAATCCAAGGAACTGATTGTGGATTTCTGTAAATCCAAACACACAGAACTCTCTGCCCTCCACATGCATGGAGAGGAGGTAGAGAGCTTTACGTTCCCTGGGGTTCACATCTCGGCCGACCTCACCTGGAGAACTCACATCTCTCATCAGGTGGGGAAGGCCCAACAGAAACTTTACTTCCTCTGGAAGCTAAAGCACGCTCACCTCCCTCAACACCTGCTGACCAACTTCTATCAGTCACTGATAGAAATCCTCCTGACCTGCTGCTGCACGGTGTTTCTCCAACTACACAACACGGGACAGGACGGACCTGCAGCGGGTCGTGAGGGCAGCGAAGCATGTCATCGGGATGTCAGCGGATGTCATCGGGATGTCATTGGGACAACACCACCCCCTCTCAGAGACATTTACACTGGCCGAACTCAAAAGAGGCCCAGCTGTATTGTTAAGGACCCACTCACCATGGACATTACCTGTTCTTCACCCTGCCCTCTGGGAAGACATTTAGATCTAACAGATATGAAACAAACAGACTGAAGAACAGTTTTTTTTCCCACAGGCAGTAGCCCCATTCAGACTGCCGTTTGGTAGCGGGGATCTGCACTAATTCTCCGCCTCTGCTTCTGTGTGAATGTCTCTGAGGCGGTGAAGGGTGAAATTTTGCTCCGGTGGTATCAGAGGTGCAGTATTGGCAAACAGAACAAGTGTGAATGGATGTGCTGGCTGGGCGTATAGAGGGCGTGTCGATCGGACAGTCTGATAACTACACAGGTCCTTCACTCAACTAAATACAGAGAGAACAAACAAACGTAACGCTAACCGTCTTTGGCAACTTATATGGTAAATTGTCTGCATTTTTATAGCGCTTTTCCAGTCTGACGACAGCTCAAAGCGCTTTACAATACATGCCACATTCACCCATTCACACAGTGATGGAGGAGGCTGCCATGCAAGGCACCAACTGCTCATCAGGAGCAATTTGGGGTTCAGTATCTTGCTCAAGGACACTTTGACATGCAGCTAGGGGGAGCCGAGATTCGAACCAGTGACCTTCCGATCACTAGACGACCCGCTCTACACACTGAGCCACTGCCACCTGTGTGAAGAATATATGAGGAAAAAAATACCGCAGATATAAGAGGAGAAGCGTCTGTCCTCCCACCTGTTCTACCAAGTCTTCGTCACATTTCCATCCGAAATCAGCATTCACTGATGGAGGTTATGTAATTATATGATTTAGAGTGAAAAACGTAACTTTGTCACTTTCCAGGATGTTTGGTGGGTCAGGATCTCAATCACTGCACATTATAACAACATCCATATGATTATAAACTATCTGCCAGAGTACATTGACAGGGGGACACCTGGGAAACACCTTGAAACATATCTATTCTTCTAAAGTGAGTCAGCTGAATTTAAACTGAACATTGCCAACACAATAGTTTTTGATTGCACATTATCAGGCCCAGTGCCACTGTCCTTTATTAGTTCTAACATGAGCAGGAGCTGGTGGAGCTGTCAGAGTCAGGAAAACAAGAGGTTACAGAACCACAGCCACAGGAGACTGATTCAGCACAGGAACTGGAGACAGCTGCAGCTCAGCTCAGACAGGTTGCTGCAGAACAGGAACAGAGGACTGCTGCAAGGCAGAGCAGGAGGCCGGCATCTGGAGGTCTGGACGGGGATCAGGAAAGACCGCCGGTCCGGCTCTGGAGCCAGTCTGCTGACCTGCAGACAAGGAAGCAGGAACAGGTGTCGACTGGGCCGCCGACTGAGGACCAGGAACTGGTGGACCTGCTGGTGGAGCTAGATAACAAGTCAGAATCAACAAAGTCAATGAATGAAGTTCATCCTCTGGGGACCAAGAATGTCTGTAGAAAATGTCATGTCAGTCCATCCATCCATCCTTTGGTCCAGGTCCAATCCATGTGGACTAAAGTAGTGGAGCGACAGACATTAGCATCCACAGAGCAACACTGCTAGTGTGTCTAAAAAGACAATAAAAGAAGAGACAGTCATGTTGATATGAACATTAGAGAAACACATCATGGAGCTGAAACATGATCCTGCTTCATCATTTGGACTCGTTCACCTCAGCCGACACGTTCAACAGCACACAGGTTTTTGTATTACTCTGTCTCGCTGTGGGAGACTACTACTGGATCTTTGGCTCTGGAACTAAACTGGTTGTAACAGGTAAGAATAAAGCTTCATTTTCCTTCAGTTGTTTTACTGAACAAGTGTAAAATGTGTTTTTAATGAGTTTCTGCTGCTTCAGGCTTTACATCTTAGTTTGTTCATAATTAGTAGAGAATTCTTGCAGCCGTGCAGCTATTGTTCCATAAAAAGCTTCATAACTCCTGAAAAGATGTTTAAATCTCACTGCACAGCTGAAGTTCTTCTTTATTTCTGCAGGAGATCAAACTGATTCATAGAGAAAAAGTTTGATATTGATAATGTTACAAATATACAGTATTTGATCCTCTCAGTAATTCAGCACCATCTCTTGTTTTTATAAAACAACATCACATATGATATTAAACATAATTTCATATATGTCAGTAAATGTATTTGTAAAACATATCTTTAAATATGTTGTATAGGATCATTAATAATCAATTATTAAATGATGAAATGTATTTTATATGATGGTACATATGTCTTTTAGTGTGAAATATATTTATATATGAAGACAAACAGACACTGAATATGATATTACAATAAATGAAAAACATACAAGTTACACTTAAACATAAAACACATTATATTCAAGAATAAAAAAATAAAAATAAAAAATAAATAGTACGATTTACAATGGCACATGAAAATGTGTATTTTTTATGTTTGACTTTTAAATAATTTTATATATGATTATAAATATATTCATTAGTAATTTCACATATAATTTAAACAAAAATAATAATTCCAAACCTAATTTAAAATGGTAAATTAATTAGCAGCATGTGACGGTAAATATTGTGTACGACATACTGTTTTTAACTGACATATTATATGATATCATATTATCTTATGTTATATTATATTATATTATGTTATATCATATTATATTATATTATGTTATATTATATTATGTTATATTATATTATCACATTTAAATTAAGCACATGTGAAGTTCCTGTAAAGGATCAATGATTTATCACCTTTCTTCATATTATATTACAATCAGTTATTATTCATATTTAACATTTCTGAACATTTCATTGTAATTGTGGATGAATGTAATTTTTTTTTTTTTTAATAATTATGATGTTATTTATGAACTGATTTGTTTTTCTTTAGCCGCTGAACTAAAGTACATGATGGTAAATCTGTCATATGTAAGACATGTTGTCATAACTTTGAAAAGTATTCAATGTAAAAGTAAATAATAATTTATCATTAAATAGCTTCTAAATTTAGTAAAATAACATTTTCATAATTATATCATATATTATATCATTGAACCAACAAAGATTGACCTTCTTTTATATTATATTACATCTTTTCTTCACATCAGTCACATGAAAACATGTATTTGTAATTTTATATCAAGTGTAAACATTTATGAAAATCATGAAATTCAAGATGCTTTTTTTTACAAATATTTATAATATGTGATAGATTATGTATACATTAAAATGTCAGCGCGTATTAAACTTGAGGGTAAATATGTCCTTTATTATAAACTGTCTTTTATCATGATACAGATGAAGATTTTCCATTGTATGAAAATATGATGTTATATTATTATTAGTAAGAGTCATAATAATGATGAATGTGCACATTGAAAGAAAGAAGTGCTGAACACATAATGTTGTTTGTCCCCATATAACATATGATGACATGACATGATGAGTGTGTTTGATGTGCAGGTGAATCCAGTCTATGTGTTGAACTTTGTGCTGTATTGATGAGTAGTTTAGTGATCAGAGTCCATGTAGTTTCCAGGATCACACTGAATGCAGTGCAGTGCTGGAAGCTGCTGTTGACTGTGTCAATGTGTGTCTGTGCTGCTTGTTGCTGCTGTCAAGCTTCAGATGAGCAGGTAGTGAAGCCCGTGGTGAGCGTGTACCCAGCAGCATCCAGAGCCCACCTGGAGGGGAGGAGCTCCCTGCTGTGTGTGGCCTCAGCCATGTTTCCTCCTCTGGTCCGCTTCTCCTGGATAAGACGAAAGGGGAACCAGGAGAAGCGGCTCCCTGCTGAGGGAGAGCAGCTGGAGCTCAGCGAGTCGGGATGTACCGCCACCATCTTGCCGCTTGATCGGGACGCTCTCGACACGTATAAATACCACTGCTCCGTCCAGCACGAGGGGGGCACAGTGGAGGCCCAAACAGAACAAGGTAATGAGTGTGTTGTGCTGAAGAAAGAAAGAAAGAATCTTCTGACCTGGCCATGACTCTGACCTGCACTTGGGTTGCCGTGTCACGTGAGCACTGACTGTGCTGCACATTGAAAGTGGGGGACGGGTTACTGATGTGGATCTCAGGTCAGAGAGAGAGTGACAGGCCTGATAATAAAGCTTTGTTAGCTGCTGAGGATGTTTATGAATCATCTGAACGTCAAACCTGTTAACTTATCTGGTCAGCTGCTGCTGTTGCTGCTGTTCAGTGTTCCTCCTCATACCTAGACTGTTTCACATTGTGCTGAAATTCACTAACTAATAATTAGACACATTGCCAGGCATGTGTAACTATTTAATTGAAGTACAACCTCTTTTACTTTCCTAATGCATAATCACAAGTAGGTAATAATGTGTCATGTTGACCTGCTGCTGTAAGTAGTAGTGCGCAGGCTGCAGCAGTTGTTTGTCCTTCTCTGTCTGCTGCAGCTACATGTTTCTGTTGTACAGTAATAATCAGGCTAATTGACTCTATAACTGTCCAGATAACCTCAGGAAAGTGTTGCAGAAGCTGCTGGAGAAGAACCTTCTAATCTGCATCTACACCTGAAGCATCAGAGAATTATAAATAATGTCTCTGATACACTGCTGTGTTATTATTATTTTTACTGTTGTTGTTTTTTATTATCACTGAATGTCACAGTTAAACCTTGTTACTAATTAAAAACAGATCTTAGTCAGATTAAATGAAGCTTATTTGTACAGTGCCTACTTTATAAGAAGTAGAATGACACAACAGACTTCATGCAGTGGTGTAACAGTCTGGATGTACTGTATGTTTGAATACAGCTGCAGTTCAAACAACAAGCAGCAGCATCACATCCAGCGCACCACCTACCTCCATCGTAACGCAGCCTGAAGCAGGTGAGTTCTGTTAAATATCTTACTGTGGGCTTTGTCTCCATTACATAAAACCGATGAAAGATTCACAGAATGTAAATAAATCTCTGTACGTAAGGGAAAATGAAGAAAACCAATATTAGAGGGCCGTGATGTTCAGGCCTCAGACGGCACGGCATTAAAAACAGATACAATTCTGTGGTGGAAATCATTACGTCTCTGATCTACTGCTATGATGTTATTATTATTATTATTATTATTATTATTATTGTTATTATTCTCATCATTATTATTATTATTATTATTATTTGTATTATTATTACTGAATGTCACAGTTAAACCTTGTTACTAATAAAAACAGGTCTTAGTCATATTAAATGAAGCTTATTTGTACAGTGCCTACTTTATATGAAGTACAATGACACAACAGACTTCATGCAGTGGTGTAACAGTCTGGATGTACTGTATGTTTGAATACAGCTGCAGGTCAGACAACAAACAGCAACAGAACCACATCCAGCAAATTGCCCACCTCCACCGTAACGTGGCGTCAAACAGGTGAGTTCTTCACGTAGAAAGACAATCACTGACCAGAGCACCATTCTGAAGAAACGCTCCACTATAAATATTCCTATATGTAGAATGAATCTAATGATTGTGTGTGCCGTGAAAGGTGACATTTACTCTGTGTGTGTGTGTGTGTGTGTGTGTGTGTGTGTGTGTGTGTGTGTGTCAGTGTCCTTCCAGTCTCAGTGCAGGGTGAAGCTGCTCTGTGTGCTCTACACAGTGCTGATAGTGAAGAGTCTGGTGTACTGCTGTGGACTCTCTCTGCTGAGGATCCTCTGAAACAAGGGACCGTCCACCAACTGCTCACATGCTGACTGACTGTTTTCTGCTCGCCTTTTCTCACCATCAAATCTCATCAGTTCGTCTCATTGATCACTTTGATCAGCAGTCACAAATGTCAGTGTTCATGTTTTGTGGTTGGTTGTAAAATGTATCTTTTGATGCACAGGTTAGATTCAGTCATCCTACATATATAAATACATATATACACATATATATCTGCAGTGACTGAGTATAAATTCTGTGCTATAGTGTTATTTTCATCCTCTAGTTTATTTCCACTTTGAATTGTGACTTGTATAATAATAGAACATGAAGCTGAATCATTAGCTGTCTGCTAGATATTTGATTGTTTTAGTATTTTTCTCTTCTTGTCTTTCTTTTTAATACATTATGCAGAGTGTGGCAGCTTTGTTCAATTCTTTCACTGTAACATTCTCAATAAAGTGAAAAATCACAGTGTGTGTTTTAGAAACAGTCTTGTTTTTATGGATTTCAGTTTGTCTTCAGAGCAAATCATCAGAAACAGAATCAACTTCATGGACCATGTATGTTGACGCCTACAAGTCATTTGACTCTGGTTGTAATTAGCTCTCAATATACTTTCACACAGCAGCAAGAACAAATGTAGAGGAAGATGTGAATATTAGCATACAGCTAAACAAGGACAACAAAGCTAAAGAAAGAGAAGCAAACAGAAACATATAGCTATTATATACAAGTCAGTAGGTGTGGCTGTGCCACCAGGTTCAGTGCTGAGCCCCTTTTATAATTGTGTCAGTGTGGATGTCAAACTCTACGCTGATGACACTGTTGTTTACACACATGAACAAACAGCAGAGCGAGCTGCTTTCAAGCTACACCTGCTATAAAATGATCACACAGCAGCTTCATCAGTCGCCTCCAGTTTGAATGATGGTTGTGTTTATTTTTTATCAGCCAATAAAATGTTATTGAACTCTCTCAGCTTTTACACCAGAATCGTTCAGTGTGTGTTGACAGCAGTTACACACCTTCACATGAGTGTTTTTGAGTTTGTAAGTCAGAGAAAAACAGCCGTGAAACTTAAAAACAGGCTTCATGCCACAGTAACATGTCACATTTGGAGCTGTGTGAGTGAAGCACAGACAGCTGCACTGATACAAACTGAAGCTAGAAGCTGACTGACAGGAGATCAGTGGCTCAGTGGGGTTAACCAGGTGAACTGTTGGAAACTGACCACTGATTGAGACGGACACACGACTCTGACGGCTCTGACAGCAGCTCTCTGATCAGCTGGAACCTCATTATGAGACCTGAGGTGAACCAACATGGACGCTCCACTTCAGCTTCACCAAACAACAAGACGACTTGTTTGTCTCTGTGGTTTGTGTTTCTGTCTGAGTGGTTTGTGTTCTGTTGCTCTGATCGATGAGAACAGATGAACCACATGTTCCTGTAAATGTTACAGTCGCGGAGTCGCTGCTGCAAATCGTCTCGTGGTCATTTAAACACTTTGAGGGAGAAACGTTTGTATTTTTCTGAAATTTTATTTTTTACAGGGGAAATTTATGAGATTATGGAAGATTTCAGAAACACCAACAATTAACAGTTGTTTATTTCATTCCCTGCAAAAACTCTTTAACATGAGAAAATCATTTATTATTAATCATGATGTACAAATCATGTATCATCATAAAATATAATAATTTACTACACATTAACATATATATATAATCACAGTTTATTAAATTGTGTTTTAGTGGTTATTAAATAAATTAATCAAGTGAAATATGAGAAAATTAACCCTTATACACACTGAGTGATATAAAGTATTATATAGTATATGATTTTTTTCTTCTGGCTGAAAATTAAACATTTCTTTACCCCGTTCCTCGAAATAAACTGAAGTCTATTTGATGTACACTGGATGTTTCTGTAGTTTCGAAGGTAGATCACATGTTTTCATGTGTCAGCTGTTACATTCACTAAATATTTAAAAACATTGCATTGTGATGGATCTATTATCAGTATTATTTATATGATGGTGAATAAGACAGATGGAAGCTGAGACTGTGAGTACTGAGCGCTGTAACTGTTGTAACTGTCATTGTGTTGTTCATGTGAAAAAGTGCAGCTAACGGTGAGGAGGCTGCAGAGCAGAAACCCACACAGCCCGTCTGCTGCAGGAAAGGAAGTGCTGGTTGGCTCTCAACAGTTTTTTATGAGTCCTAATAACCACTGAGAACAGATTCATATCTGCTGCTGTACACACTCATCAACTCCTCTCCCTCTCTGGACTGCTTTGTCTTTTCTCTTGTTGTCTGGAAGCCTTTTTTCCACTGAGCCCTCCACCCACACAAAGTTGAACTGAGCCCAGAGACCAACAGTGACCCCCCACCTGGAGCTCACGTCCATGAATATAATGAAGTACTACCTGTATTAGTATTTATTTTCCTCAGCTCTATTCATTCAGAATATCAGACAAACAGCTGCGTCTTTATTTAATGTTTCCTGTAAATGTTTTTTTCAGATGAAGCTCCAGTGAAAGTTCAGTGAAGCTCATCACAGACCAACAAATAAAACTTTTGTTCCTGTCTCCGTTCATAGTTCAGTGTTATCAACAGATTAAACCATCTTTGTTTAATTGTGTCCATTTCATTCCTGCTCAGTCAGTCAGCATTCTTTGGGGGAAACTTTGGGCTGTTTTTTATGTATTTGGTGGATTTTTCTTGCTGCTGTTCAGACGCCCCTCCATCACAAAATCTCCCTGTAGAGTCAAAGTGACAAAGACTTTGTGAGCAGACTCACTGATCACATATCATCTGCTGTCATAAACATGATCTTTACTTCATTCACTCGTCTCTCCTTATTGAAATCTGCTTTAAATGGAATAACAGCGTCAAACCAAAGCAGACAAATGTCAGTGTGTTCCTTTAAGAAGCTGAAGGAACAGTTATGATACATTTCATATCATCTGAAGGGATGTTTGTTCTGTTCTGTGTGTTGTAACTCTGAACACTTGGATCATTTTCACCATGAAACACTGTTGGAAGAATGACAACATGTTGCAGCTGTCTCAGCAGACAACACATGTGTGACATTACATGTGTCTTTACGCTGTTAGATCGCTGTCACACCAATAAATCAGCTCTTCCACCACGGCTGTGTGACACATTTCAAACTAAAGCTGATCACATGCTGGATTTCTGTGTTTGCTGCTGGTGCTGACATTAAACATACAGAGAAACACCACCACCCTGTGGTCAGTCACGGGAAGTGCAGGGACATCCACGTGAAACTGATGACGGTCGCCATGACGACACAATGACGCTCCGCCCTCTTATTTTACTGGTGACAAACCCACAGTGACATCTAGTGGATAAAAAACACACAGCAGTAAATGAGGAGTATTACTGGCATTATTGATGGTACTACTTCCAAAAATACTTCAAATACTTTTTCTACTGCAACTATATTATGAACTATATTATTACTATATTATTCTGCTGCTGCCTGTTACAGTAGATGGTGTCATATTACTCCGACATGTACTATTCTAACTATAACTATAGAAGTCTAACTAATCACAGCACTGTGTCACTTCACTTGAGACAGTACTGCAGTATTAGTTGAAGTACATCTCTGCTGGTGGGTACTGTGTGTATTTGTACTGCTTGCCTTGTAAATTGGAGTTGAATTGCTCTTCTATAGTTTCTATTTTGATTTGTGTTCTTAATGGACACTTTTGACAGACAGAGACAAATGATGTGGTCCTGCTGATAGTTTCATCACATCAGAAAACACTTCTATGTGTCATTTTAAAGCTCACTTACAAACCACACATTGTCTCTTTTCATTCTGACCACTTTTTGGACCCGAACTCTGCCTTGTAGTTTCTGTGTTATTTTCATGAAAACTGTCCGTGTATACTTTGATGATGAAAGAATTTTGTGGAGGCAAGGCTGTGTGGAGTTATAGAGCAATCTTTATTGAAACAGATCTCAAGTCTGCGTCTGAACCAGTGCGGCCTCATCCTAGTATTCGCAGATCGATGGCAATGTTATGCCCAATGCTTTGCCCTGTGCTCTATCAGAAATTCTCTTGAGCCTTCGATCTTTGGAAATCTACAAATACCACCTCCTTACTTTCTCTGCCTGTGCATCCATTCGCCCACACCTACTTACTTATTCTAATTGGTCACTTTGGTGGAGTGAGGGTCCATCTGTCCCATGGGAGGAAAGAAGGGTTGGTCAACCTCACAGTCCCTATAAAATAACTCATCTTCTGTGTGTTGCTGAACTCTATTGATGTCACCTAAAGTGGACCGGATGGTATCTCTATACTTAGATGTAAATGTATACATTAAGTCAGCTCCAAACCTCTGGCATGAGAGCTGACCTGAGTTCAGACCTGGTTGTGGGACTCTTCCTGTATCTAATCTCTGACACACACCAAATAGCTGATTAGTGGCTTGTGGTGCTCCTGGACATGAAAACCTGTACATTGTCACATTCCCACACCTGTCTAAACAGAAGCATCCTGTCCTGTCACAATTGAATCATAGCTCAGGATGTGTAAGCAAGACACAGACACTACAGCCTGAATACCACCTGTTTCACAGGAAACAGGACGGTTATTACAGGCAGCAGACATGTTGAAATGTTCCATTTGAAGGAGTCTTGGCTTTGAATCTTTCCCTCAGTGAAACATCCTGTAGCTTTAATGAAGAGAATGAACAACAGGAGACACAATAAAGATGTGACACTGTGTGTGGAAAAGGTTTGATGTGTCATAGAAATGAAATGATTCAGTGAAATGACAGAAATGTAAGGGGACGTTTAAGGCTTCAAATCACAGTAGAGGAGTTTTGTTGATTTGTCCTTTTGTCTTTTCATCACAGCTGTTCAACAACAGATAACAGTCTGTGCTACTAAATTCACCACCAACCTGAATGTGTTGCTGCTCACATGAATGTGGGTTTCTATTTCTATCACACGGCAGCTTCAGCCGAGCCATCGATCGGCAGCGGCGGCCTTATCTGTGAGCCGCAGGGGCTGATGGGAGCTCTGAGGACCTGTTAGAAACCACGTGGCCCTCGTCTGATCTGGCAGCTCGTCCTGGTTTGGCCTCAGCTGCGTCAGAGCGCCACTTCTCCCCAGGTTCACCAGAGGAAACACCACTGCACAAAATGCTTTTCCTCCCAGCTGCTGCTCTGTGCTGTCTGTGTTCAGGTGAGTGTTTCCAGCCAATCAGGAGCCAACAAAGTCCACCTGGAACAAACACTGTCACACTGACCTTCATCTATCTGTCTGCTTCTCTACAGCGCTGGTTGCCATGGCAGCGCAGCTGAGTCAGGACGATTTAACATTGACCAGGAGAGTTCATGGAGATGTCTCCTTCAGCTGTCGAGGAACTGACCAGTGTAACAACATCTATGTATACTGGTACCAGAAGAAAGACACAGAAACATTCACAAGGATTCTTCGTATTAAAAGGAATAGTGATGAAATATATAAAGGGTACAATCATCCTCAGAAAGAGGATTTCTCAGCTGTGTATAATCATAACGGCTGTGAGTTGAAGATCAAGAAAGTTAAAGTCCTTCATTCAGCCACCTACTACTGCTCCTGTTATAAAGATGATCCCCACAGTGAGAAATGATGCGAGCAGCCTGAACAAAAACCAACAGATGAACAGATGTCAAACAGTGTTTGTGACAGGAAGAGAGCAGTAAACCACAGCCCAGATTCACATGTTTCACCTCCATCTCAGCCACAGTCACAAACACACTGAACTGAGGGATTTATTTCATATTCTATTTATTTATATTTTGATCAGATATTCCAGCAGGTTTATTGTTGTTTCACACAGAGAGGAAAAAGGAGACAAACACAATGAGAAAAAAAAACAGAACAGAAAGCATTCAGAATCCTGTCAAACTGAAAGAATGGCAGGATTCAGAGGAACAATGGTCCAGAGAGAGTCAGAGAAAACTTCTTTATCAAAGCTCCAGAAGATCATTTGTAACCTGCGTTATAGCAACAATATTTACACATTTGTATTTTGTGTGATTTGCCAACACAACTGTGTTAATACAAATTCCAGGCTTCTGTAACAATTTGTTAGATCTAATGAAATGTTACGTTTTAACTACAAACTAAACTCTCAGGACGATTGGCTTCTATTTCTATCACACGGCAGCTTCAGCCGAGCCGTCTATCGGCAGCGGCGGCCTTATCTGTGAGCCGCAGGGGCTGATGGGAGCTCTGAGGACCTGTTAGAAACCACGTGGCCCTCGTCTGATCTGGCAGCTCGTCCTGGTTTGGCCTCAGCTGCGTCAGAGCGCCACTTCTCCCCAGGTTCACCAGAGGAAACACCACTGCACAAAATGCTTTTCCTCCCAGCTGCTGCTCTGTGCTGTCTGTGTTCAGGTGAGTGTTTCCAGCCAATCAGGAGCCAACAAAGTCCACCTGGAACAAACACTGTCACACTGACCTTCATCTATCTGTCTGCTTCTCTACAGCGCTGGTTGCTATGGCAGAACAGCTGATTCAGGAGGATTTAACATTGACCAGGAGAGTTAATGGAGACGTCTCCTTCAGCTGTCGAGGAACTGACCAGTGTGATGACAACTATGTATACTGGTACCAGAAGAAAGACACAGAAACATTCTCAAGGATTCTACGTATTGACAAGAGCAGATGTAAAATAGGTGGCAGGTACAATCATCCTCAGAAAAATGATTTCTCAGCTGTTAATAATCAGAACGGCTGTGAGTTGAAGATCCAGAACGTTACACTCCTTCATTCAGCCACCTACTACTGCTCCTGTTGGAAGAGAGATCCCCACAGTGAGAAATGATGCGAGCAGCCTGAACAAAAACCAACAGATGAACAGACGTCAAACAGTGTTTGTGACAGGAAGAGAGCAGTAAACCACAGCCCAGGTTCACATGTTTCACCTCCATCTCAGCCACAGTCACAAACACACTGAACTGGGCGATTTATTTCACATTCTATTTATTTATATTTTCATCAGATATTCCAGCAGGTTTATTGTTGTTTCACACAGAGAGGAAAAAGTAGACAAACACAATGAGAAAATTAAAACTGCGAGCAGTGATGAAAGGGCCACGTCGGGGCGTGCTGCCGTCCAAACGCGCCGCGGCTGAAGTCCCGTTTCTTGGTCGTTGTTCACGGAGGCGGCAACCGCTTGCATTTGGGACGGTTCACCCCGGGGGTGAACATCAGCCTCTTCTCCCAACGTGTGTTTGTAACGCGGTGGGTTGCCCCTGCCAGTATTAAGCGCATTCAGGTAAAGTCAGAACAACTTCCTGCAATCCACAGACATCCAAATGGACTACAGGTGAATGATTTCTAAAACATTTAGTAATCAGGTACGTTTTGACAACCGATTCTGCACCGTTATGTTGTGTGAAGTTTTACGGCCTTCTTTTTGCCTTTGTCTGGAATTCAGGCATGGACACCTGTGTTTTTGCAGGGAATAGATTGGAAGTGGGACAGAGAAGGGGGGGTTGTGGCTTGCAGTAAACTTCCTCCGCCCTAAATTCGAACCCGGGTCCACTGCGTATGTGGCATGCACTCCAACCACTCGACAACCGGCGCAGCTAAGACACTGCCTTCTGTTGTCACTGTGAAGGCCGGAAGGCAGCGCATCATAGGGGAGGATGGAAGTGGAATGCCACATATTTAGATAGGTAGTGGAGTGCAGCCAGATGTGATTCTCCCTTTCATAATGGGACAGCAGTCAAGTAACCAGGTTTGACCAGCATCCTGCAGTAGCGGTGATTAACCAAAGAACTCACTCAGTTGTTTCAAATCGCAGGGGAAGCCACTTCGTTCATCGCGGAAAAGTTGGGCAAAATCACAACTACACACATCTTGTATGGAATTCAGGCATGGACACCTGTGTTTTTGCAGGGAATAGATTGGAAGTGGGACAGAGAAGGGGGGGTTGTGGCTTGCAGTAAACTTCCTCCGCCCTAAATTCGAACCTGGGTCCACTGCGTATGTGGCATGCACTCCAACCACTCGACCGCCGGCGCAGCTAAGACACTGACTTCTGTTGTCACCGTGAAGGCAGGAAGGCAGCGCATCATAGGGGAGGATGGGGGTGGAAAGCCACAGATTTAGATAGGTAGTGGAGTGCAGCCAGATGTGATTCTTCCTTTTGTAAAGGGACAGCGGTCAAGTGACCAGGTTTAACCGCATCCTGCACAGTGGCGCCCCCAGAACATTTTCATTGGGGGGGCCAGATGGGGCCAGTGAAAATCTTAGGCACACCAAAATGATCCTTCTTGTGGCAACTCAGATTCAGCTCCAGTCTGTGGCTGCGTATTGCATTCCCCTGGACTCTTTTTCATTAAAGACAATATGCATCCAACACATTTACCTCAAGTTTGAGAAACACACAAACATTTCAGAAAAATACAAAAATCTTGTTGTTTCTTCTTCTGCTTCTTGCGCTGACTTCCCGTCAGACAGCACACCTTTCAGCACATTAGCACCCCTGCAGATGGAGATTTAAATTACAGTTCCCTATTGAGCCAGCACCTTAGTCAGTCAGGGAAATTGGTGGGAGCACTGGGGGGGCCAGTGGTCCCGCAGTAGCTGTGTTTAACCAAAGAACTCACTCAGTTGTTTCAAATCGCAGGGAAAGCCACTTCGTTCATTGCGAAAAAGTTGGGCAAAATCACAACTACACACATCTTGTTGTGTGCCACATTGACAGGGCAGACCCAACACACAAATGGCATTCTTATCAAACTGGCTTATTTAAAAATTGTGTGCTGTGGCTTACTACCGCTGACTTATCAATTATGTGGCTCTAAACATTACCCCCCTGTTATGCCATATTGTTATGTGCAGTTAAGACAAAACTTCCTGCAAATGCCATGTACATCTGACTATGTTCGTCATCACTGCACATAAATGAGTGTAGAATAATGCTTCACTTGCCTTCTTTCAAAAATGTATTTATGGCTGTCTATCAGTGTCAAGCTTTTGATCTAAGTTCTGCTTTGTTTGCTAGCTTTTATTCCAAGAAGTGCGTGCTGCCACCTTTTGAAGTTTCAATAAAATCTGATGAATATGCGGCTGCCTTACTGGAATTGAATGGAATCATTCAGAGGTTATCTAGATAGGATACATGTGCCTTGAAAGACAACAGTGCCTAGTGGCGACTTGTATCACGTACACCATAAATTCATGTGCTTCTAAGCAAAATAGACCACTTCCTGTTGGACTGAGAGTGTGGGTGTAAATGAGTCATTTGTGCGTCTTGTCATGACACACATGTGTGCCAAATTTCTTTCATGTACATGCATGTAGGGCGTCAAAGTTTACCGCGATAAAACTTACTTCATGTTTCCAGTGGGTTTCCAGTGGGTGGCGCTATGGATATGACACAGTATTGATGCACAGATCTATTCAGGACGACTCCCTCTACATTCCCTCTAGATTTGGCCGAGCTAGGCGCATTTGAATGATTTCGATAACTTTTGTTCTTCGAGGCATGAAGAAAATTACTGAGTTATTTTGAAGACTGTGGTGTTTAAGCTCTAGGACAAGATAATTTTCAAAGTAGGCATGATTTGGACAAAACCGCCGCCACACATCTACATGGCTGCCTTCCTGTTGGATTGACACTAGGGGTCCAAATGGGTTTTTTGTGCATCCGGTCATGAGGAATATGCGTACTAATTTTCGTCCTTCTATGTTACAAGTAGGAGGTGGGGCATCACAATAGGTGGCGCTACTGAGCCCACGCGTCACGGCCCCGCCCCATGACTACACAGATCTCATCAGGGCGACTCCCTCTGCATTCCTGAGAGACTTGGCCGAGATAGGACACTGTATGAAGAAGTTATGAGGACACGATGCTTTACGGCGAAGGATTTGAATTGACCGCTCCACTGTGGCCAGCAGGAATGACGTAGGATAAAGATTTTAATAACTTTTCATCTTCAAGGTCAGAGGATGCTACTGAGTCACTTTGAAGTCGGTGGCGTTACATCTGTAGGAGGAGATAATTTAAGTACGAAGATTGGCAGTATTTCAAAATGGTGGCCAAAAGCAAAATGGCCGACTTAGTGTTGATGCTGAGATTTATTTGGGGAGACAGCCTCTACACTTATGAGAAGTTTGGTGTGGATAGGAAATTGTATGTTATAAAGCCTTGATGTTTGACCGCAAGGGGAAAAAATGGTTTCCACCGCCCCGCCCACTAAAGTATGTCGCAGCTGAAAGATTTTGATAACTTTTGTTCTCCAAGGCATGAAGAAAATTACTGAGTTAATGTGAAGACTGTGGTGTTTAAGCTCTAGGACAAGGTAGTTTTTAAAGTAGGCATGAATTGGCCGCCACACATCTAAATGGCTGACTTCCTGTTGGAGTGACGGTATCGCTCCAAGAGGATTTTTTGTGCGTCTGGTCATGAGAAACCTGCGTATTGATTTTTGTTCTTCTAGGCACTTGTGGGAGGCGGGGCTGAACTTTAGGGGGCGCTACAGAGCCCGCAGGTCACGACCTCACCCAACGACATTAAATTATCAAATTTTCGCCAGATGTGACGTATATTCCAAATTTGGTGAGTTTTTGGGTATGTTCAGGCTTCCAAAACTGCAGTCAAAGCGGTATAGGGCGTAATAATAATAATGAAGAATAATTTTTCCAATTACAGTAGGGACCTCACAGGTCGATGACCTGCTCGGGCCCTAATAAAGAGGAGAATATTGCAATGACAAACTCAAACATAATCCAGATGTATCAGTAAAACAACAAACATACTTCAGAATATTTCAATAAAATGATATCAAACATCATCAAATATTTACAGCCCAACGTCCATCCGTCCCTCACAACACTAATGTGCTCTGAATGAAAACACTTCCAGCAGCACTTGTTGTTTAACACCTTTCAGCACATTTCACCACATCATTTCACTTTAGGACATTTTAAAAGACAAATCTTGGACACATGTTGGTCCATGTACTTGTGGCCATTTCATTTCTATTTTGAAGTCGAAAATGAAAAACGAAAAGATACTAGATCTGTTTTCTGTCATTTGTCAGAGTGTTTGATTTATTGATTGCTGTCGCGATGTTCACAGATTTTGTATAAATATAACAAAAAATGCTTCTAGAATAACTGACAGACCCGAGTTTGAACAGAAAGCATTCAGAATCCTGTCAAACTGACAGAATGGCAGGATTCAGAGGAACAATGGTCCAGAGAGAGTCAGAGAAAACTTCTTCATCAAAGCTCCAGAAGATCATTTGTAACCTGCGTTATAGCAACAATATTTACACATTTGTATTTTGTGTGATTTGCCCACACAAGTGTGTAAATACAAATTCCAGGTTTCTGTAACAATTTGACAGATGTAATGAAACGTTATATTTTATCTACAAACTAAACTCTCAGGACTTTTTTGTTGTGTGGCTCACAGAGTTTGAACAAGTGCTTCAAACAACACAACTATGTGTCTGTCTGCAATATTTTATTTAGTTAAGCTGTCTCTGATGTCTTTCGTCTTTTGTCTCTTGTCTCTCCCTCGCTCTCTGTCTCTGTCTCTCTTAATTTCCTGTCAGCGTCCTCTTCTGTCTCTTCACCTTTGTCATGATGTCCATGGAGACTGCTGAGCCCGTTCAGTTTCCCGTTCTGGCCTCTGACCTAAACCCCTCCTCCTGGCGGTCTGAAGCTGCTGTGACAGCGGTGTAAACACCAACTCTCCCCGGCGGTGCTCCGAGCAGAGTCAGCTAGCAGAGCTAAGTCGTAGCCAGTGTTGGGCAAGCTACTCGGAAAGTGTAGTGAGCTGAACTACAAGTTACTCTACATTAAATTAAGCTTCACGACACCGAAGCCACTCCCCAGAGAAATGTAACAAGCTAAGCTACAGCAAAATGGCAAAAGCAACTTAACTATATCGAAGCAATTTTTTTTTTTTCATATTGGAACAACTTCATTCCAAGTCAAAGCTATTGTAGTGTAAAATGACCATAGTAAGTAAATAGTGGTCAGTATAAAATACCCACAGTTAGTAAATAGTGACTAATTGTAACTGATAATGTTATAATGATAAAAGTAAGAAACAAAGGGTAACAAGTGTGAAAGAGTTGCTGAAACATACTACTGGTCACCAGCTGACTGAAAAGTGCATCTACTGTTTAAAGCTGCTATAGTCAGATGATATCAAGTGTGAAAATGTAACCACAAATCTAAGAATTACATCATATAACCAAATATGTAACACTTTCATTATATTTAAAAATGCAGTGCCAAGAGTGGTCAAATATAATGGGAAATATCAAGGAGGGGAGTGAATTATCAAAAACCTGAAGGCCTCAAGGCCAGATTTTCTAAGAGCCGGTGATAGCGGCACAGAGAAAGCCCCAATGTAAAAAAAACAAAGCGAGGCGAGGTGCAACTGGTTGAAATGCAGCTCTGCACGTACGCCAATCTTCGCGCAAGCGCAGAAGGTAATACAGGGTTTTTCCACTAGAGGTACGGGGATTTTCCATTAGAAGTATGGTATTTTTCCATCGAGAAATAACAATGTCAGCAGAAATTAAGCAGAACAATGATTGGTTTAGGCCATGTTGTCCGAACAGACACACCCACTTTTCTGTGTTTAAAAGAGGATGTTCGGGGCTTTGAGCCTCGGGTTTGTTTTTTTCACGGATTTTGTCTGTGTCTGATCCCGCTCTTTTTTGCCGGCAAATAAAGTTCTATTGCACTCAGCCTTGAAGACTCCTGGTGACTTTTTGATCTTTGAAATCTTTTGGACCAACCAAGAAAACAGAAGTCTTTTTACGACACTATATCAGTGATCAATAAAACTATCAGTCAGACAGATAAGCAATATTTTACAAAAACCATGGCAAAGAACTGAGATGCTAACTCAACAGAACAGACCTCACGAAACTATATAAGGGAGCACATATATAGTGGCTTTGCCAACTGGTCGAAATGCAGCTCTGCATGTACGCCAATCTTCGCGCAAGCGCAGAAGGTAATACAGGGTTTTTCCACTAGAGGTACAGGGATTTCCCATTAGAAGTATGGTATTTTTCCATCGAGAAATAACAGTGTCCGCAGAAATTAAGCAGAACAATGATTGGTTTAGGCCATGTTGTCCGAACAGACACACCCACTTTTCTGTGTTTAAAAGAGGATGTTCGGGGCTTTGAGCCAGTCAGTTTGTTTTGTTTTTTTCACAGATTTTGTCTGTGTCTGATCCCGCTCTTTTTTGCCGGCAAATAAAGTTCTATTGCACTCAGCCTTGAAGAATCCTGGTGACTTTTTGATCTTTGAACTCTTTTGGACCAACCAAGAAAACAGAAGTCTTTTTACGACACTATATCAGTGATCAATAAAACTATCAATCAGACAGATAAGCAATATTTTACAAAAACCATGGCAAACTTATTAACTAAGCCTATAAAAGGGGTCAAAAAAAGATAACTAAACTCGATATTACAACAAAGAACTGAGATGCTAACTCAACAGAACAGACCTCACGAAACTATATAAGGGAGCACATATATAGTGGCTTTGCCAAACCAAACAATACACAAGAAGAAAACAAACTGGACGCCAACTACAACTAAATACAAAGCAAGCTAACTATACCCAAATCTTGGCCCAAGATTTAAGAATGCTCCACCCTTAGCTCCGCCTTTTGTTCCACCAGGAAGAGATCTCCCCCAACCACGGTAACTCAATACAAAGAAAGACATGATTAATACAACAGAAAATTATTGCTTAAATGTGTACATTCTGACAGTGCAAGGCTCAAAGTAAAGAAACAGCTTCTAAATCAAACAAAATGTGCGCTACCAAATTGTTTAATGTTAATTGCTTGGTGTGGCTGAGTGGGGAGAGTGGGGAGAGTGGAGAGTGAGTGGGTTAGATTTTACCCTGTGATGACTGTGGTCATCACACACGCCCCCCTTTCAGGACCCTCGCTGGAACAGGGGGAGAGGTGATCAACTATTAGTTTTTCCCTACCTGGGATTTTTATTTTATTTTATTTTGTGTTATTATTTTATTTTATATACTATTTTTATCCCAAATTGGGTAATTCTTTTTTTTTGGTTGGATGCTGAGGGGGAACGGCTGCACAGCCAGGTACCACCATGTGTTCCTCCCATTGGTATCCTTCATCCTTTCCATCCACTGAAGTGCTCTATGATTAGTCTGCAGGGTTAATTCTCTACTCAATAGGTAGCATCGGAAGGAGTCAAGGGCCCACTTTATGGCCAGTGCTTCCTTCTCCACTGTTGAACAACGGACCTCCCTGGGGAACAGTTTCCTGCTGATGTAGGCAACCGAATGGTGTACCTGGTGGTCCTTGGAGGAACACAGCCCCTAGACCCCTGTAAGAAGCATCTGTTTTGGTCTGTATAGAACAGGTTTCTTACTCAATGACTGCCAGATGTCGTGGAAAGCTGCCATTGCCTCCTCTGTCCACTGGTTGTTAGGTCTGTGAGTCAAGCTTCCCTGGCAGGGAAATGTACTATGACGCAGTGATAGAAACCTGCCATGCCCAGGAAGGAACGAAGTTGCTTCTTTATCTGTGGCCAAGGACATGACTCAATGGCCTGGATCTTACTGACCTGTGGCTGTATCACCCCTTTACCAATTATGTAGCCCAGGTACTCTTTCTTTGCAGCCACAAAGACAAACTTTGATGGGTTTACAGTCAGCACAGCAGAGTAGAGACGATCCAAGACCACCCGCAGATGTTTCAGGCGGTACTGTAAATAACAATATCTTCCAGATATGCTGCAGCAAAGCCAGAGAAATCACAAAGTACCTGGTCCATGAGCCTCTGGAAAGTCGCTGAAGCACTGTGCAACCCAAATGGCAGGACTGTAAACTGGACGAGACCCCAGGGTGTCCTGAAGGACGTCAGTTCTCTGGACCACTGAGTGAACGGCACCTGCCAGGAACCCTTGCGCAAATCTATTGTGGTCAAGCATTTAGCCCTACCCAGCTGTTCAAGCAGGTCATCAATTCTGGGTGTTGGGTTAGAATCAAACTGAGAAATGGAATTCAGGTACTTGAAGTCAATGCAAAACACCTCATGCTGCCATCCTTCTTTGGCACCAGGACTGCCGGGTTACATCACTCGTTTTTTGAGGTCTTAATGATCCTCAGGGACAGCATCAGGTCAATCTCGTTTTTCAGTGAGGTCAGCAGGCGTTCAGGAATCCTGTAACTCAGTCTTCTCACAGAAGCACCTTCTCTCACAATAATGTCATGCTCAACAATATCTGTCCTCCCAGGATTCTCCTGAAATACTTCAGAAGTACAGATTGATCACACCTCATGCTGCTTGCTGGCTGAGGTCAAGGTCCACCTGTGAACCAATAGGAGGCAGGTATTGCTCATCCACTTCCATCTCCTCCAGCACACTTCTGATGAGCATCACTTGTGCCCTAACTACAAAGCAAGCTTTAAGAACGTTCCACCCTTAGCTCTGCCGTTTGTTTCACCAGGAAGAGATCTCTCCCAACCACGGTAACTCATTACAAAGAAAGACATGATTAAATACAACAGAAAATTATACAGAACCCTACATTGCTTAAATGTGTACATTCTTACAATACAAGGCCCAAATTAAATAAACAACTTCCAAATCAAACAAAATGTGTAATTGTTTGGTGCTCAGTGCTCAGTCGTCATAGTTATCAGGATGAATTGACAATCAATCAGAAACACCAGAGCAAGTTTACCATCAGGAAGTTTCTACTGAGGGAGGGAAGACGTATCACCTTGGGTCTTTGCAGTAACATGGTCAGTGTTCTCCTCTTATATCTGATATTTTTGGATTAATATTGCTGCATCAATGTGAATGTGCCATTTTACTGCAGGTTGAGCTCCTTTTAACTACTTTATGCACTGTTGGCTAGTTAAATCTACAGCAATGCATCATATTCTATAAGAGTTTATTCAGCTGAAGGAGGAGGAGAATTTAGTCAACACATAAAGGAACACTTCATCCTTCAGTTTATCACAAATGTTAAACATCAGCACATCTGGAGATTCATGGTGTTCACTGGACAGAAAAGTGATGAAAAACTGTAATATGAAAATGTGGCAAGCGTCGGATTGCCTGTATTCAGGAGGGTAGTAGGGCTGACCTGATTCCACTCGTAGCCTACTGACTGCAACAACGCCACCTTGGGACTTTCACCAAAGATTTAATTCTGTCGGTTGATCTAAGGGCACGCAAGTAAGGTCAACTCATCAGGCATGAGACGTGGTTCCCAGTTAAGTACACTTTATTATTAAATATTAAAACAATGCAGCATCCACAAAAAATATAAAAGAGACTATTCAGGGCTGAGGCTCATTGGTGGGGGAAAACTAGTGAGGTGTAGGAACACAAGCCTTTGTCTCTGCATCTTAAAGTGGTCTCATTTCGGCCATGATTACCTTTAACCCAAATCGACTCCTTTTTCCAGCATATGGGACTGAAAGCCCCCATATCCTGGCCTGGCAAAATCCTCTCCTCTCCACGAGTGGGAAGATGTTGTTCATCTTGCAATAAACAGATCACCAGAGACCTTCTTTTAGTAATTTACAACGAATTAGCACATCTGGTCTGTTCCCCTTCCTCCAAAGAAGATGAACCCCTTTTCCTCAGGTCAAAACCATGTCAAGCCCGACAGAGTTTTCTTTGGTCACACCAAAAGGCAGGAGGACTGGTTTCTAACATAGATGTGGTGATTTAACCCTCTGAGGTCGATTGACGCGCCGGCGCGTCAAAATCACGTGACTAATTTCAGATGACGTAGCAGAGCCTCTGTGAGTCTCCGTTCCGACTCTATGTGTTAGAGCAACCTTCAAACTATATGCCAGTTTTTAAATCGTGTTGATAGGCCAAGTAAAACCGGAGTTACGATGTATTATGTACGCCACACTTTTTCGCTAACGTTGCTGTCACGTTTGCTGCACGTTTGGTGCAGGAAGAGACGGAAAAGAGATCGGGCTTTCCTCACGGACGTGTCCGCATGCAGGAAGTGCAAGCTAAAAAAACATGTTCCTATTGGTGGAAAAAGGCACCACACCAGCCAATCACAAAATTACATGGCAAATCACGTGATTTGGTTGCTGAGGGTGGGGGGGAAGATTTGGAAGGGACGGGGCGGAAAAGTGAAAGCAGCAGTGCCGGTCAGAGAGGCAGCGACAGAGATCGCGAGTTTTGAGAGTTGGGAGATTTGTGACATTTAGCGTGTTTGGAGTGCATAGTTAGTGTGTTATGTTGTGTGTTTAGTGTGTAGTGGAGTCGTTTTTGTGTTTAATGAGTCAAAACAACAAGGAGAGTGCCGAATGTGGAGCAGGCAGTGCAGCTTTTCATTGAGCTTGAGGAGCTCAGGCAGACCTGAGCCTGGGGCGTTGCCTGCATTTAAATGTAAATAGTTACATATAACTTTGTAAATTTCAAAAACGTATGCACAGATTTAGCAAACAACAATTTATATTTGCATTATAAGTAATAAAAATGGTTCGTTGAGCATATTTGTGGTTTTCACAGTAAAAAAACTAACTTTTTCCTACTCGGATTTTATGTTTTTTTGTGAATTTAGGTCCATTGTGTTAATACAGTATGTCAAAATGAAAAAATAACTGTACAGTCACACATGTGAGGTTGTGGTGAAAATAATGACACCAAACAAGGCAAGGTAAATTGTTTTTAAGGTGAAATATAATGGTAAAATCAAAAATGGTCAAAAACGGCCAATTATACCCCAGACCCCAGAGGGTTAAGATGTCTTACTAATCTACGTTTCTCTGCCTCTGGAACATTCTCCAGTGGGGGAAGGCTTAATGGGAAACCTAATCTGTGTGTTCTTCTCCTCACATGTCCAACTATCATTTACGACCGTTGTTGTTCCTGGGTCTGACATACCAATCCCCCTTGCAGTCTATCCTCACCCAAATTTAAGTATGCCCTAAATAACTAATAAACTACAATTCCAACTTCTTAATTTTAGCAGATTCCAAAATAGCGTAAGAAGGTAATACAATAGATCTTTCCCATGTCATTGTCAAGCCCAAAAGAAGTTTATTACTCGATGAGTTTGAGGTCAACAGAAACCACCCCTCCCCTTTGTCGATAGAGGAGAGACTTGGAGATCATCATTCCTTGTGTAATACTTGTATTATTTACCAGTTGTCTGATATGTTTTGTTAAAGATAGAACTACAAGGAATATGTATAAGTGAATTAGTTTCAGAATCAGAACTTAAGTACCACTACTTGAAACCACCAAGAAAAGACTTTTTCGAGACTGTGATCATCTGATGAAGAACGTTGCAAGCCTTGCAAGGATCCTCCAACAAAAAGAGACTTTGTGTGCTCCCAGCTGAGACCGACTCTGCCCCCAACGCTCCCAAGGCGGAAACCCCGCTGGGCCTTCGGACCAAAAGTTCCTCAACAGAGAACCGGCCTTCCCTCTGGCTACTGGACCAACACGCTGTGCCGTAGTCCAACCCGGAACTCTCAAGAACACCAAACTTCAGTGCCTCCTGACTCCCAGACAAAACCGACTGAGCGTCTTCATGCAGCTGGTTCCACACACGTGAGAATGAGTGGTGTCTAAAGTTCTGACTTCTGTCAAAGTTCTGACTTCTGTCTAAGTTCTAACTCCTATCTTATGAATTTAAGAGAATTAAGATCAGGGTCTCATAGTATTAAAAATGACTTCCGTAATATTTAATATATATAACCCGACCCTTTAACTTTACCATTCACAAGACGCATCCATCATCACTGGTGTTAATTTGGGCAAGAGGCAAGATGGCGCCGTTGTGTGTGGCTGGCCGTCTACCTCTGCTACCTTTTCTGCGTATTGTGCTGTTTTTATCACTTTTATCTGACAAAGTGTCATCACTACTTGTGTATGATCGCCTGAGTCTCTTAAAAATCGGCGATTTTGTGGACAAACCACCGATCCAGGACTTTAACTATCAGTCAAAGCCACCGCTACCTGTTCTGGTGTCTGTACCCTCTTACCTATGGCGTCTACCTGGTCGGCTACCACGCAACAGCCGCAGCAGAAGACGAGGAAAGAGAGGTGGAGTAATATGCCAGCTGAAAGCTCACCTGGCCTCGTCCTTCACGTACGCTCATCACCCGCTGTTTGGTCTCTCTAGGGACTGCGTCGGCTCTGGCATCCGAGGCTCCGCGGATTACTCCTACCAATGGCTGCTGCCGGCCATACCGGAGGCCGGGTACCCACTTCCCTGCCGCCGACCCCTGAGAATCCGCAAACGGGGCTGCGTGCTTGAGAATCTTCGTCCGGTTAACCGGGCCTCCCAACGGACGGATCGGCGTTTGGTCCGCATGGCTCTCATCAACGCTAGATCCGTTGTGAATAAGACTTTTATCTTAAATGACTTTTTTACTTTGCATTCCTTGGATTTCCTCATGTTGACTGAAACCTGGCTGAAACCAGGTGAAAACAGCGCATTCTCTGAGCTCCTCCCACCCAGCTGTTCTTTCTTCAGCTCCCCGCGAGTGTCGGGGCAAGGGGGGGGGACTTGCTGCTGTGTTCAATGACAGTTTTAAATGTCGGCTTCTTCCCACAGGTGCATACTCCTCTTTTGAACTACAATTGTTTGTGGTGGAGTTCGCAAGCCCTGTGTTGTGTGCAGTTGTCTATCGCCCTCCGAAATATAATAAGGGCTTTATCCATGAGTTCTCTGAGTTTGTGGCTGACATCCTCCCAAAATATGACAAGCTCCTGATCTGTGGGGATTTTAATGTTCACGTTTGTTGCCCATCTGACCAATTTGCCACTGACTTCAAAAGCCTGTTGGCAACTTTTAATTTAATTCAATCAGTGGATAAACCAACGCACCATCTTGGGCACACATTGGACCTTATTATTTAATTCGGGCTCTCAGTTTCCCTCAAGGAGATTTCTGAGACTGCAATCTCAGATCATCTCCCTATTGTTTTTGAACTGATAGCGCCCCAATCAGTCAGCAAACCTCTTGCTCCATCCTGTCAGCGGCGTATCATCACTCCCTCCACTGCCGATGAATTTACTGCTGCTTTCAATGACTCACAGTTTCTTGCCTTGAACGGCTTGGCTTCCCCTCTCTGTCCTGATCATTTTTTCTCCTCCTTCCACTCCACCTGTGCTGGGATCCTGGACAAAATTGCCCCTTTTAGGCAATAATCTGCCAAACCAAGAATGGACCCCTGGTTGAACGACACCACCCGTGTCATCAGGCATCGTTGCAGAACGCAGATGGAAGAAAGACAAACTGCATGTGTCTCTGGAAATGTTAAGGGACTGCCTCACTGATTATCAGAGAGCTGTACGTGAAGCAAAATCTCAGTACCTCTCTAATATTATTTCTAGCAGCAGTCATTGTCCCAAGGTGTTATTTGATACAATTAATGCTGTTGTTAACCCATGCACTTCTGCCGTGACGGATGTTTCAATAGCCACTTGAGAACTTTCTTCATCATTTTGTTGACAAAGTGGATTCTGTCAGAAAAGACACCAGTAAGAGTGTCATTACGAACACTAATAAGGATCTGCTTGCTGCCCGAGCTCATTCTGCTGTGTTTGACCAGTTTGAGTTGGTCTCCCTCAATTGTCTCGGTGACGTAGTGAAATCTCTGAAACCTACAAATTGCCCATTGGATATCGTCCCTGCTAAGGTGCTGAAAATGGTTTTTAATACTGTGGGGCCCAGTCTCCTGGTTTTTATTAAATCCTGCCTCAGATTAGGAACTGTCCCAGCTGCCTTTAAACATGCTGTGGTCAGGCCCCTTCTTAAAAAGCCTAATCTTGACCCCTCAGTGTTATCAAATTTTAGACCTGTTTCCAATCTGCCCTTTCTTTCTAAAGTTTTAGAAAAGGTTGTTTTTATACAATTACAGTCCTTTCTTGAAGACAACTCTGTTCTTGAAAAATTCCAATCTGGGTTTAGGTCTCGTCACAGCACCGAGTCTGCACTGTTAAAGGTTCACAACGATATTGCTCTGTCTGTTGATGCCAAGTGCCCCGTTGTCTTAGTGCTGCTTGATCTCACAGCAGCCTTTGACACGGTGGACCATTCAGTCCTCCTGTCACGCCTAAATAATTATGTTGGCATCCACGGCACTGCATTGAAGTGGTTTACATCCTACTTGATCAGTAGAACCTTCTCCGTCATGGTTGGTCATCTGTCCTCGTCCAGTGCTCCTCTCTCCTGTGGAGTCCCACAAGGATCTATTCTTGGCCCTATCCTCTTTTCATTATACATGTTACCACTTGGGTCAATTATAGCCAGGCACAACCTCTCTTTTCACTGTTATGCAGATGACCTACAAATCTATCTGCCAGTGAAGCCAAATAGTAACATTGCACAGTGTTCTTTGCTTGATTGTATTTCTGATGTTAAGCTGTGGTTGGCCCAAAATTTTCTTCATTTAAATGGTGATAAACTGAATGTATTGTGTTTGGGGATACTGTGACGGCTGGCTTTGGCACCTTGTCTTCAAAACTCAGTTCAACCATCAGGAATCTGGGAGTGACCTTCGACAGTCATCTGAGGTTTGACAAACAAATCGGCAATGTTGTCAGGACTGGTTTCTTCCAGTTACGTCTTCTGGCCAAAGTTAAAATGTTTTTAAGCCGTCACGACCTTAAGAAAGCCATACATGCTCTAATAAGTTCAAGGATAGACTACTGCAATGCACTTAATGTTGGCGTCTCCCAGTCTTCTCTTAGTCGCCTTCAACTTGTGCAAAACGCTGCTGTCCGTCTTTTGACCAACACTAACAGACGTGTGCACATCACTCCTGTTCTTAACTCCCTTCATTGGCTTCCTGTCCTTTATAGAATTGACTTTAAACTTTTAATGTTTGTTTTTAAAGCTCTTAACGGCCTCGCCCCATCGTATTTATCTGAGCTTTTAACTGTCCGTAATCCTGGTAGAGCTCTGAGGTCAACTAACCAACCATTGCTGGAAGTGCCTAGGTCAAAATATAAACACTGGGGTGACCGAACATTTTCTGTTGCAGCTCCCAGGCTCTGGAATAAGCCCCCCGCAGAGATGCGTGTTATTTCTGACTGGGCCTCTTCAGATCCAAGCTAAAAACCTATTTATTTAGGATGGCTTTTAATAACCAGTAGCGTGATGACATTTTTTAAACCTTATTTTATCTTATTTTATTTTGTTGTATTTTATTGCTTTCACTGTTTTTATTGTTTTAAATTGTTGTTTTTTATTTATTCTTTTTACTTATTACATGCTGTAAAGCACTTTGGTACACCGAAAGGATTGTTGTAAAGGGCTGTATAAATAAAGTACATTTACATTTACATTACATCTACCGATGGTCACGTGACTTTATTACTTTTCTTATTACAGTCCTTACCTTCTCTGTTATCTGTTGTTTGTCTAAAATTGTCATGTCATTTATTTTACCACAAATTATTTAGTCAATAAACATATATATAATCGTTTGTCTTTGTCTGGAACTTAATTTTAATGTGGAGAACCAATGGATACGTGCAAAGAAGTCACTACTTCAGAATATTGAGACCGAATGAATTGATTTTGAATGGACTCTAACCGTCCAAGCCAACTGGTACAGTTAGGTGTTTGGAATAATATCCTCTGGATTGTTCCAAGAACCAAACACGGAGTAGTGTGTGAGCAGTGTCTCCTACATATTATATATTTATGGTGCTGCCCATGTCAGGACCCCATATACTATCCTACAGAGGGAAGGTGTCCAAACAAAATATCATAATTCACCCAGGCATGTGACAATCAGACACACTCAGACACACTTTGTGAACAACCAAAATCCCAGGGGAGCACAGCACACAGGGAGGGAAGGGACACCGCCACCCTGATCACCAGCACCACCACCGGCCTCTGGAAAAAAAAGGAATAAAAGAATAGTCAGAAGAGAAAAAAAATAGTATAACATGGGCAAATTATGGTCAAACCAAACAAAATATCTGTTGCCCAGATTAACCCAACTATAAAGAAACGAAAGCAAATTATATGGAGAAATTGAACTCATGAATGTCGACCCATCTGTTGATGATAACTGTGTAATGTTCATCCAAACTGTACAAATAGTTCACTGCAACATTACAATATCAGCTGCCTTCATTTACCTGAGTCACCTTAGACATCATCACAACAGTTGCCCCCCTGAGAGATTTGGCAGGAGCTGCCACTGGAGCTGGTGGAGCTGTCAGAGTCAGGAAAACAAGAGGTTACAGAACCACAGCCACAGGAGACTGATTTAGCACAGGAACTGGAGACAGCTGCAGCTCAGCTCAGACAGGTTGCTGCAGAACAGGAACAGAGGACTGCTGCAAGGCAGAGCAGGAGGCCGGCAGCTGGAGGTCTGGACGGGGATCAGGAAAGACCGCCAGTCCGGCTCTGGAGCGAGTCTGCTGACCTGCAGACCAGGAAGCAGGAACAGGTGTCGACTGGGCCGCCGACTGAGGACCAGGAACTGGTGGACCTGCTGGTGGAGCTAGATAACAAGTCAGAATCAACAAAGTCAATGAATGAAGTTCATCCTCTGGGGACCAAGAATGCGTGTAGAAAATGTCATGTCAGTCTATCCATCCATCCTTGGTCCAGGTCCAATCCATGTGGACTAAAGTAGTGGAGCAACAGACATTAGCATCCACAGAGCAACACTGCTATTGTGTCTAAAAAGACAATAAAAGAAGAGACAGTCATGTTGATATGAACATTAGAGAAACACATCATGGAGCTGAAACATGATCCTGCTTCATCATTTGGACTCGTTCACCTCAGCCGACACGTTCAACAGCACACAGGTTTTTGTATTACTCTTTCTCACTGTGGGAAGAAATGATTACCTCGCCTTTCTCTCTGGAACTAAACTGTTTGTAACAGGTAAGAATAAAGCTTCATTTTCCTTCAGTTGTTTTATTGAACAAGTTGAAAATGTGTTTTTAATGAGTTTCTGCTGCTTCAGGCTTTACATGTTAGTTTGTTCATAATTAGTAGAGAATTCTTGCAGCCGTGCAGCTATTGTTCCATAAAAAGGTTCATAACTCCTGAAAAGATATTTAAATCTCACTGCACAGCTGAAGTTCTTCTTTATTTCTGCTGGAGATCAAACTGATTCATAGAGAAAAAGTTTGATATTGGCAATGTTACAAATATACAGTATTTGATCCTCTCAGTAATTCAGCACAATGGGCGCCGTTTAGCTCAGTTGGTAGAGCACATGTCCTGTGTGCCGAGGCTCTGCAGCGGCCCGGGTCCCTTTGCTGCGTGTCACTCTCCCTCTCTCTTCCCCTGTTTCCTGTCATGTCTTCAGCTGTACAATCAATAAAGCCATAAAAGGCCAAAAAAAAGTAATTCAGCACCATCTCTTGTTTTTATAAAACAACATCATATATGATATTAAACATAATTTAATAAATGTCAGTAAGTGTCTTTGAAAAAATATGACTTTAAATATGTTGTTTAAGATCATGAATAAATCATTATGAAATGGTGAAATGTATTTTATATGATGGTACATATGTCTGTTAGTGTGAAATATATTTATACATGAAGACAAACACATATTGAATATGATTTTACAAGAAATATAAAATATACTGATCATAATTAAATATAAAAATATTATATATTTTTAAAAAATTATACTGTGTGATTTGCAATGTCACATGAAATTATGTATTTTCTATGTTGATTGACTTTTAAATAATTTATACATAATGATAAATATATTCATTAATAATTTAATGCATAATAACATGTAACAAAAGAAAAATGTCAAACCAAATTTCAAATACAAAGTAAATGTATTAGCAGCGGATGGTCGTAAAAATTGTGTATGACATATTTTAAATTATGTTACATTATATCATATTATATTATATTAAAACATTCCTGTAAAGGATCAATAAATTCTCACCTTTCTTCATGTTATATTACAAAGCAGTTATTATTCATATTCAACATATCTGAACATTTCATTATAATTGTGTATGAATGTTAAAATACTGAAAAATAATAATTATGATATTATTGATGAACTGATTTGTTTTTCTTTAGCAGCTGAACTAAAGTACACACTGGAAAATCTTTAACATGTTAGACATGTTGCAATAAATTTAAAAAGTATTTAATTTGAATGTAAATATATATTTTATTGTAAAATATATATTAACAAAATATTTAAAGCATCTTTTAAATTTTGCAAAGGAGCATTTTCGTGATTAAATCATACTTTATATCATTAAACCAAGAAAGTTTTACCTCCTTTTATATAAAATAACATCTTTTTTCACATTACATATATGAAAACAGGTATTTGTAATTGTGTATTAAATCATGAAATTCAAGATGCATTTTAAAAAAATATTTATAATATGTTGTGGATAATGTCAACATGAAAATGTTAGCGCGTATTAAACTTGAGGGTAACTATGTCCTTTATTATAATCTGTCTTTTATCATGATACAGATGAAGATTTTCCATTGTATGAAAATATGATGTTATATTATTATTAGTAAGAGTCATAATAATGATGAATGTGCACATTGAAAGAAAGAAGTGCTGAACACATGATGTTGTTTGTCCCCATATAACATATGATGACATGACATGATGAGTGTGTTTGATGTGCAGGTGAATCCAGTCTATGTGTTGAACTTTGTGCTGTATTGATGAGTAGTTTAGTGATCAGAGTCCATGTAGTTTCCAGGATCACACTGAATGCAGTGCAGTGCTGGAAGCTGCTGTTGACTGTGTCAATGTGTGTCTGTGTTGCTTGTTGCTGCTGTCAAGCTTCAGATGAGAAGGTAGTGAAGCCCGTGGTGAGCGTGTACCCAGCAGCATCCAGAGCCCACCTGGAGGGGAGGAGCTCCCTGCTGTGTGTGGCCTCAGCCATGTTTCCTCCTCTGGTCCGCTTCTCCTGGATAAGACAAAAGGAGGATCAGGTGGAGTCGCTCCCTGCTGAGGGAGAGCAGCTGGAGCTCAGTGAGTCGGGATGTACCGCCACCATCTTGCCGCTGGATCAGGACGCTCTCGACACGTATAAATACCGCTGCTCCGTCCACCACGAGGGGGGCACAGTGGAGGCCCAAACAGAACAAGGTAATGAGTGTGTTGTGCTGAAGACAGAAAGAAAGAAAGAATCTTCTGACCTGGCCATGTCTCCGACCTGCACTTGGGTTGCCGTGTTACGTGAGCACTGACTGTGCTGCACATTGAAAGTGGGGGATGGTTACTGATGTGGATCTCAGGTCAGAGAGAGAGTGACAGGCCTGATAATAAAGCTTTGTTAGCTGCTGAGGATGTTTATGAATCATCTGAATGTCAAACCTGTTAACTTATCTGGTCAGCTGCTGCTGTTGCTGCTGTTCAGTGTTCTTCCTCATACCTAGAATGTTTCACATTGTGCTGAAATTCACTGACTAATAATTAGACATATTGCCGGGCATGTGTAACTATTTAATTGAAGTACAACCTCTTTCACTTTCCTAATGCATAATCACAAGTAGGTAATAATGTGTCATGTTGACCTGCTGCTGTAAGTAGTAGTGTGCAGGCTGCAGCAGTTGTTTGTCCTTCTCTGTCTGCTGCAGCTACATGTTTCTGTTGTACAGTAATAATCAGGCTAATCGACTCTATAACTGTCCAGATAACCTCAGGAAAGTGTTGCAGAAGCTGCTGGAGAAGAACCTTCTAATCTGCATCTACACCTGAAGCATCAGACAATTATAATAAATGTGGTCTCTGATTTACTGCTGTGTTATTTCTATTTTTATTGTTGTTGTTTTTATTGCTAATTAATATCACAGTTAAACCTTGTTACTAATTAAAAACAGGTCAGATTAAATGAAGCTTATGTGTACAGTGCCTACTTTATATGAAGTAGAATGACACAACAGACTTCATGCAGTGGTGTAACAGTCTGGATGTACTGTATGTTTGAATACAGCTGCAGTTCAAACAACAAGCAGAAGCATCACATCCAGCGCACCACCTACCTCCATCGTAACGCAGCCTGCAGCAGGTGAGTTCTTTACATACAAAGACAATCACTGACCATAGCACCATTCTGAAGAAATTTAGACTGTCTGTCTTCTGTCTGTGTGTGTGTGTGTGTGTGTGTGTGTGTGTGTGTCAGTGTCCTTCCAGTCTCAGTGCAGGGTGAAGCTGCTCTGTGTGCTCTACACAGTGCTGATAGTGAAGAGTCTGGTGTACTGCAGTGGACTCTCTCTGCTGAGGATCCTCTGAAACAAGGGACCGTCCACCAACTGCTCACATGCTGACTGACTGTTTTCTGCTCGCCTTTTCTCACCATCAAATCTCATCAGTTCGTCTCATTGATCACTTTGATCAGCACTCACAAATGTCAATGTTCATGTTTTGTGGTTGGTTGTAAAATGTATCTTTTGATGCACAGGTTAGATTCAGTCATCCTACATATATAAATACATATATACACATATATATCTGCAGTGACTGAGTATAAATTCTGTGCTATAGTGTTATTTTCATCCTCTAGTTTATTTCCACATTGAATTGTGACTTGTATAATAATAGAACATGAAGCTGAATCATTAGCTGTCTGCTAGATATTTGATTGTTTTAGTATTTTTCTCTTCTTGTCTTTCTTTTTAATACATTATGCAGAGTGTGGCAGCTTTGTTCAATTCTTTCAGTGTAACATTCTCAATAAAGTGAAAAATCACAGTGTGTGTTTTAGAAACAGTCTTGTTTTTATGGATTTCAGTTTGTCTTCAGAGCAAATCATCAGAAACAGAATCAACTTCATGGACCTTGTATGTTGACGCCTACAAGTCATTTGACTCTGGTTGTAATTAGCTCTCAATATACTTTCACACAGCAGCAAGAACAAATGTAGAGGAAGATGTGAATATTAGCATACAGCTAAACAAGGACAACAAAGCTAAAGAAAGAGAAGCAAACAGAAACATATAGCTATTATATACAAGTCAGTAGGTGTGGCTGTGCCACCAGGTTCAGTGCTGAGCCCCTTTTATAATTGTGTCAGTGTGGATGTCAAACTCTACGCTGATGACACTGTTGTTTACACACATGAACAAACAGCAGAGCGAGCTGCTTTCAAGCTACAACTGCTATAAAATGATCACCCAGCAGCTTCATCAGTCGCCCTCAGTTTGAATGATGGCTGTGTTTATTTTTTATCAACTGATAAAATATAATTTAACTCTCTCAGCTTTTACACCAGAATCATTCAGTGTGTTTTGACAGCAGTTACACATCTTCACATGAGTGTTTTTGAGTTTGTAAGTCAGACAAAAACAGCCGTGAAACTTAAAAACAGGCTTCATGCCACAGTAACATGTCACATTTGGAGCTGTGTGAGTGAAGCACAGACAGCTGCACTGATGCAAACTGAAGCTAGAAGCTGACTGACAGGAGATCAGTGGCTCAGTGGGGTTAACCAGGTGAACTGTTGGAAACTGACCACTGATTGAGACGGACACACGACTCTGATGGCTCTGACAGCAGCTCTCTGATCAGCTGGAACCTCATTATGAGACCTGAGGTGAACCAACATGGACGCTCCACTTCAGCTTCACTAAACAACAAGACGACTTGTTTGTCTCTGTGGTTTGTGTTTCTGTCTGAGTGGTTTGTGTTCTGTTGCCCTGATCGATGAGAACAGATGAACCACATGTTCCTGTAAATGTTACAGTCGAGGAGTCACTGCTGCAAATCCTCTCGTTGTCAGTTAAACACTTTGAGGGAGAAAAGTTTGAATTTATCTGAAATTGTATTTTTTACAGGGACAGTTTATGAGAGTATGGAAGATTTCAGAAACACCAACATTTAAAAATTTTCTTTCGCTGCAAAAACTCTTTAATGTGAGAAGATCTCTTATTATCAATCAAGATGTACAAATCATGTATTATCATCATAAAAATATGATAATTTACTGCACGTTATTATATATATATATATATATATATATATATATATATATATATATATATACACAGTTTTATTAAATTGTGTTTTAGTGGTTTAAATAAATTAATCAAGTAAAATATGAGAAAATGAACCCTTATTAACACTGAGTAATATACAGTATATTATTTTTCTTCTTCTGGCTGAAAATTAAACATTTCTTTGCCCCGTTCCTCAAAATAAACTGAAGTATATTTCATTTTCACTGGATGTTTCTGTAGTTTTGTGTGTATATCACATGTTTTTATGTGTCAGCTGTTACATTCACTAAATATTTAAAAACATTGCATCATGATTAATCTATTATCAGTATTATTTATATGATGGTGAATAAGACAGATGGAAGCTGAGACAGTGAGTACTGAGCGCTGTAACTGTTGTAACTGTCATTGTGTTGTTCATGTGAAAAAGTGCAGCTAACGGTAAGGAGGCTGCAGAGCAGAAACCCACACAGCCCGTCTGCTGCAGGAAAGGAAGTGCTGGTTGGCTCTCAACAGTTTTTTATGAGTCCTAATAACCACTGAGAACAGATTCATATCTGCTGCTGTACACACTCATCAACTCTTCTCCCTCTCTGGACCGCTTTGTCTTTTCTCTTGTTGTCTGGAAGCCTTTTTTCCAACAGTGACCCCCCACCTGGAGCTCACGTCCATGGACTTTATAATGGTGATGTGATTTCAGCCATCAGAGTTTCACTTTACAGTTCACTTTTGGTGTTGAAGAGAGCCAACAAGTCCTAATAGAAAACTGACAAAAGGCTTCTTTGTCAGCGGCCTCCGCAACAACACATGTGAGTGTTTCCTGTTCTGACGTCTCAGTGGTTCATGACTGCTGAGGATGTGTCTGTTACACTGACTGGTTGGAGGAGCTCAATCATGAAAAATGATTCTTGTTCATTTTCAGCGACTCAAAGTGCTTTTCCATCAAATTTGAAGGGACCTTTAATGAGAGCTGTGGAGTCTCGTCTCATGTCAAACCTGATCTGAAAAATGTACAGCTGCTGTCAAGTCAAATACTACGGCTAAGCTTGGCCCACAGTGGATCGTTCTGTATCACATTGTTCAGTGGGTCGATCCAGTGAATTACAGAACTGTCCTGAAGGACACAGGTCGGGATCTATGGGTGGTTCATGAGTGTAACTTGAAGGAGCTGAGGTGGAGGCTCAGGAGAGGGAAGTGTGTGTGTGTGTGTGTGTGTGTGTGTGTGTGTGTGTGTGTGTGTAGTACTTCTCTTTTATTTGGGCTGAACCTCTCACTCCCTCTGGACTGATTGCAGTGTATTCAGATCACCTGCTGCAGGTGTGGAGACTGGCTCCTAATTAACAAGTGGGAGCAGCTTGAGTCATTCCCCTAACAGCCAATCAGGGTGAGACGTTGCCCTTTTGTGAAGGCTTAGGGGAGGTGGGGAATAACAACTGAGACCGGTCCTATCCTCCTTCTGATTCTGTCCTGGACTCACTGCAGACCTGATCCAAACACACTGTCAGTCAGAACCTCTGCTCTGTTGAACCTTCTTGCTGTCCATTTAATATTGTACAAGAGTGAATGTTGCCAACCTCTACTGTCAAGAACTCCGACATCCTTCAACCATTATAGCTGTTTTGGCTGTGATTACTAAGTCAATTATTAATCAGATTTACAAATAGTTTAGTAACGTTTTATGACACTGAATTATTGAATTGTTTATCTTTTCCCATCTTCAAGGGTGGTCATTGTAAATAATAATCCTTTTAATGCTCCATGAGTACTAAATAATTATGCCTTGCCTGATGCAGTGCATAGTATTATGGTGCCCCGTGTGAGACATTTACGCAATGCACCATGATATTGGTGCCCCATGTGACGAAGTGTACTGTTGGATTTATCAAATTTATAACCCATTTGAATATCCAAAATATTTGAGGTAATCAACTGCCACTTTGAGCCAATTTCTATTTCTGCTATTGATTAAAGTTGAAGTCCTCTTTAGGAATTGTGAGAACTTCCAAGGTTTGGACTTTATTTTTTATCCAGCACATCTCACAGATGGTGGTCAACACCTCTAACTTGTTGTTGTGCTCCTCAAACCATCCTGAGCCATGTTTGCTTTGTGTCATGGCGCATTGTCCTGCTGAAAGTGTCAGGTTCTGGGGTAAACGGGGATACTGAGGGGAAAGGGGTTAGACCCAAACGCAATAAATCAGGGGACAAGAGGGAAGAGCAATAATGAACAAAAGGCGAGCTTTATTTTAAAGCTGAATGCAAAACCAAAACAGGGACAAAAGAACAAAGTAGCAACTGAACAGCGAAACAACAAAGTGCAAAGGAAAAAGGCAAAGTACAAACCAAAACCAAAGTTCAAATCAAAATGCAAAATGCAAAACTCGAAATCCAAAAACACATACCAGAAGGAATAGGGTGCCGACGGGAGCAGGCATGAGCAGGGACAGACGGACCAAACGGAAGACATACAATGACCGGACAGGGAGTGAAGGGAAACACACAGACTAAATACACAGACACTGATTACCAGATGAGGAACAGGTGAGGAGAGAGGAGGGAGGAAGCCAGGTGGGTTAACAAAGGGGAGGAGCACAGAGGAGCAGACCAGGAGGGAACAAGGCAGACAGACAGAGGGAGACAGAGGGCAGACCACAGGAAAAACTTAAAGGGACAAGGCATGAAAAATCACAAAAAACACAAGGCAAAATCCGGAATCATGACAGAAAGAGGCCACAACCATCAGGGAATATTGTTTCCATGAAAGGGTGTACATGGTCTGCAACAATGCTTAGGCAGGTGGTACGTGTTAAAGTAACATCCACATGGTTGGCAGGACCCAAGGTTTCCCAGCAGAACATTGCCCAAAGCATCACACTGCCTCTGCTGGCTTGCCTCCTTCCCATAGTGCATCCTGGTGCCGTGTGTTCCCCAGGTAAGCAATGCAAACGCACCCAGCCATCCACGTGATGTAAAAGAGATGTGATTCATTAGACCAGGCCACCTTCTTCCATTGCTCGGTGGTCCAGTTCTGATTCTCACGTGCCCATTGTTGGCCCATTCGGCGGTGGACAGGGGTCAGCATGGGCACCGTGACTGGTCTGTGGCTATGCAGCCCCATACGCAACAAACTGTAATGCACTGTGTATCCTGACACCTTTCTATCAGAACCAACATTATCTTCTTCAGTAATTATAGCAACAGCAGCTCGTCTGTTGGATAAGACAACATGGGCAAATCCTTCGCTCCACATGTGCATCAATGAGACTTGGCAGTCCACGACCCTGTCGCCGGTTCACCACTGTGCCTTCCTTGGACAACTGCAGCATGGGAAGACCCTACAAGAGCTGCAGTTTTAGAGAAGCTCTGACCCAGTTGTCTAGCCATCACAATCTGGCCCTTGTCAAATTTGCATACAAACTACTATTTTAATATATGACACAAATATATATTTACCACGATATCATGTTATTTAAAATATATTTTCTAGCTGCTGTTCAGACGTCCCTCGATCCCAAAATCTCCCTGTAGAGTCAAAGTGACAAAGACTTTGTGAGCAGACTTACTGATCACATGTCATCTGCTGTCATAAACATGATCTTTACTTCATTCACTCGTCGCTCCTGATTGAAATCTGCTTTAAATGGAATAACAGCGTCAAACCAAAGCAGACAAATGTCAGTGTGTTCCTTTAAGAAGCTGAAGGAACAGTTATGATACATTTCATATTATCTGAAGGGATGTTTGTTCTGTTCTGTGTGTTCTAACTCTGAACACTTGGATCATTTTCACCATGAAACACTGTTGGAAGAATGACAACATGTTGCAGCTGTCTCAGCAGACAACACATGTGTGACATTACATGTGTCTTTACGCTGTTAGATCGCTGTCACACCAATAAATCAGCTCTTCCACCACGGCTGTGTGACACATTTCAAACTAAAGCTGATCACATGCTGGATTTCTGTGTTTGCTGCTGGTGCTGACATTAAACATCACAGAGAAACACCACCACCCTGTGGTCAGTCACGGGAAGTGCAGGGACATCCACGTGATGCTGATGACGCTCCGCCCTCTTATTTTACTGGCGACAAACCCACAGTGACATCTAGTGGATAAAAAACACACAGCAGTAAATGAGGAGTATTACTGGCATTATTGTTGGTACTACTTCTAAAAATACTTCAAATACTTTTTCTACTGCAACTATATTATCAACTATATTATTACTATATTATTCTGCTGCAGCCTGTTACAGTAGATGGTGTCATATTACTCTGACATGTACTATACTAACTATAACTATAGAAGTCTAACTAATCACAGCACTGTGTCACTTCACTTGAGACAGTACTGCAGTATTAGTTGAAGTACATCTCTGCTGGTGGGTACTGTGTGTATTTGTACTGCTTGCCTTGTAAGTTGGAGTTGAATTGCTCTTCTATAGTTTCTATTTTGATTTGTCTTCTTATTGGGCACTTTTGACAGACAGAGACAAATGATGTGGTCCTGCTGATAGTTTCATCACATCAGAAAACACTTCTATGTGTCGTTTTAAAGCTCACTTACAAACCACACATTGTCTCTTTTCAATGGAACCACTTTTTGGACCCGACCTCTGCCTGAATACCACCTGTTTCACATCCCAGGAGGGTTTTTACAGGCAGAAGCACAGCTGTGGTGGCTTCACCAGTGTCTCCCATTGTGGCTGACCTCTACATGGAGGAAGTAGAGAGCAGAGCCCTGAGCTCCTTCCAGGGAACAGAACCAGAACCACTGCTTCACATATGAGGAGCACAGCTGGATTTCAACTCTTCTGAAGCCTCCGCTGGCTTCGTCTTTACAAACTGACCCTCTGAACTTTATCTGACGTTCTGCTGGAGATCCCAAAGTTTACAACAATACCAAATGTGTCAGGCTGGATTTTGGGGAAATGTGTGTAAAATGATGCAGCAGACATGTTGAAATGTTCCATTTGATGGAGTCTTGGCTTTGAATCTTTCCCTCAGTGAAACATCCTGTAGCTTTAATGAAGAGACTGAACAACAGGAGACACAATAAAGATGTGACACTGTGTGTGGAAAAGGTTTGATGTGTCATAGAAATGAAATGATTCAGTGAAATGACAGAAATGTAAGGGGACGTTTAAGGCTTCAAATCACAGTGGAGGAGTTTTGTGGATTTGTCCTTTTGTCTTTTCATCACAGCTGTTCAACAACAGATAACAGTCTGTGCTACTAAATTCACCACCAACCTGAATGTGTTGCTGCTCACATGAATGTGGGTTTCTATTTCTATCACACGGCAGCTTCAGCCGAGCCATCGATCGGCAGCGGCGGCCTTATCTGTGAGCCGCAGGGGCTGATGGGAGCTCTGAGGACCTGTTAGAAACCACGTGGCCCTCGTCTGATCTGGCAGCTCGTCCTGGTTTGGCCTCAGCTGCGTCAGAGCGCCACTTCTCCCCAGGTTCACCAGAGGAAACACCACTGCACAAAATGCTTTTCCTCCCAGCTGCTGCTCTGTGCTGTCTGTGTTCAGGTGAGTGTTTCCAGCCAATCAGGAGCCAACAAAGTCCACCTGGAACAAACACTGTCACACTGACCTTCATCTATCTGTCTGCTTCTCTACAGCGCTGGTTGCCATGGCAGCACAGCTGATTCAGAAGGATTTAACATTGACCAGGAGAGTTGATGGAAACGTCTCCTTCAGCTGTCGAACTGACCAGTGTGACAGTGGCATGCCAGTCGTCTGGTACCAGAAGAAAGACACAGAAACATTCACAAGGATTCTGTATCTTGACCAATACAATTGTAACATAATTCACAGGTACGATCATCCTCAGAAAAATGATTTCTCAGTTGTGAATAACCAGAACAGCTGTGAGTTGAAGATCCAGAACATTAAACTCCTTCATTCAGCCACCTACTACTGCTCCTGTTGGGAGAGTGATGCCCACAGTGAGAAATGATGCGAGCAGCCTGAACAAAAACCAACAGATGAACAGACGTCAAACAGTGTTTTTGACAGGAAGAGAGCAGTAAACCACAGCCAAGGTTCACTTGTTTCACCTCCATCTCAGCCACAGTCACAAACACACTGAACTGAGGGATTTATTTCATATTCTATTTATTTATATTTTGATCAGATATTCCAGCAGGTTTATTGTTGTTTCACACAGAGAGGAAAAAAGGAGACAAACACAAACACAATGAGAAAATAAAGAGGAAAATAATTCAATGACAAACTCAAACATAATCCAGATGAATCAGTAAAACAACAAACATACTTCAGAATATTTCAATAAAATGATATCAAACATCATCAAATATTTACAGCCCAACGTCCTGCTGCTGAATAAAGTCCATCCGTCCCTCACAACACTAATGTGCTCTGAATGAAAACACTTCCAGCAGCACTTGTTGTTTAACTCCTTTCAGCACATTTCACCACATCATTTCACTTTAGTGCCTTTTAAAAGACAAATCTTGGACACATCCGTGTACTTTGTGGCCATTTCGATTTCTGTTCTGAGGTCGAAAAACGGAAACAACTTGTTTCCCATATTTTCTGCAAAATCTGAAAATCAGGAAAACAGAAAAACAGAAAAGGATTTGTGTCCAGTTTTTTATTTTCAAATCTGTAACTGAAAAACAGGAAATTACTCATTGACTGATTGTAGGTGTTGTGCTCATCAGTGGAAATTGGGAACAATGATAACAGCTATTCTTCATTTCAGATTTTGCCTTGCATCTTTTTTAAAGACCTGAAGGAACTCTTTGCCACCAAAACACTGGATCCGATCCTGAGACCAGCATTGTCGTCCCGATCACATCCACAGAGCTGACTGGTGCATTTGATTTATTGATTGCTGTCGGGATGTTCACAGATTTTCTATAAATAAAACAAACATGCTCCTAGAATAACTGACCGACCCGAGTTTGAACAGAAAGCATTCAGAATCCTGTCAGACTGACAGAATGGCAGGATTCAGAGGAACAATGGTCCAGAGAGAGTCAGAGAAAACTTCTTCATCAAAGCTCCAGAAGATCATTTGTAACCTGCGTTATAGTAACAATATTTACACATTTGTATGTTGTGCAATTTGCCAACACAACTGTGTAAATACAAATTCCAGGTTTTTTATTTTTATTATACTTTATTAATCCCCGGGGGGAAATTATTGTATCAGATATATATTACATGCGACATGCAAACACACCTGAAATTCTCTGCATTTGACCCATCACTAGCTGCAAATACACACACACCCTGCAAGCTAGGAGCAGTGGGCTGCTGTGACAGCGCCCGGGGAGCATATGGGGGTTTGATGCCTTGCTCAAGAGCACCTCGGCAGTAGTCAAGGCATATTGTGGTCGGTAGCTGGACTTGAACCAGACTTTGAGCAGAAATTAGAAACAAAAGCAGAGATAGATTGGCTTGTAGCCACATATGTTGTGGAGGAAATGTTGCCTGTTTCCACGGTGGAATCGCTGTATTTTTGAAACATACTGAGCAAAATACACATAACGTGATTAGGCATATTGTTTAATTTTACAGTGTTAATTGGTAATTAAGGTGCATCTCAGGTGATGTCATGGAGTAATCCAAAAGTAATGTAAGGAGTAGTGTAACTAATTACTTGAAGCAACGAGTAACAAAGTAAATTAAGGCATTACTTTTTTTCGGTAACTACCCCAACACTGTAGCTAACATTAGCATGAGGTGGAGGCAGAGCGTCCGGAGCACATCAGAGGGAAAACCAGAAAACTTTTGGTCCATAAAATATGATCCAGTTGGACTAAAGTTAGTGACGGACTTGAGCGACAGACGGAAGGAAAGTCGGCACTGCTAGCGAGGACGCGCACTTCGGATTGGCAAGTAACCTGAACAGCTCCTCTGCTGCTAATCAAGTGAACACACTTGTCAGCAATATGATGCAGTTCGAAAAAATTTTGACACATATTTAATTCCTAAGAAAAATATGAGTTGAGTGCAGCAGTCTATGGAAGCAGTGGATTGCTTCATCACAGCACCATATGTACTAGTTTGTTGTGGGAAAGCCCGACGAGTCGATTACCGAGTGCAGTAGAGTTCCGCAGCTCAAGCGACAGACGGAAGGAAAGTCGGCACTGCTAGCGAGGACGCGCACTTCGGATTGGCAAGTAACCTGAACAGCTCCTCTGCTGCTAATCAAGTGAACACACTTGTCAGCAATATGATGCAGTTCGAAAAAATTTTGACACATATTTAATTCCTAAGAAAAATATGAGTTGAGTGCAGCAGTCTATGGAAGCAGTGGATTGCTTCATCACAGCACCATATGTACTAGTTTGTTGTGGGAAAGCCCGACGAGTCGATTACCGAGTGCAGTAGAGTTCCGCAGCTCAAGGATGCAAATGTATGATTATTACTCCATTGAAATGCAATCAAAGTTCATATGTGTCTTACCTGCCAGTTTATAACATTTATTATCGAGAGCGGACAGGGAAAAGAATGAAATAGAGTATTCCTAACTGCACTCGGTAATCAACTTGTCGGGCTTCCCCATACCAAGCAAGCTGCTGCAGGAGAGTTGTGAGCTGTGTTCTCTTTCCAGTAGAAATCCGGCAAAGCTAGCAGATGTTTGATGCCTTGAACTATGTGCTGGGACGCTGTTTGTAGTTGATTAAGTTTACTGCTGTTCTGAGCATTATTTGTGGCTATGAGTGGCTTTTTGATGGCGGTCTCTTGCTGGAGTCATAGACTGCAGTGTATTGTTATCGTGCGATCTTTTCTGAGGCTGTAAAAACTACGTAAGCTAGTGGTTGGAAAACTTGATCTCTCGAGGAGGGGTCATACTTGGTGTCACGTGTGGTAGACCATGGAATAAACTTAAGCCGGAATATCCCTTTAACAAAGACCTCACTCTCCCTTAAGCCGTTATAATGGCTTGACAATCAGAGGAAATTAAACAGCAACAGACTGAGTTAAGAGGGGAGATGAGTGCTTCCAAGGCTGCTATGGATGTTGGGCATGTTAAAAGGGAAAAGCAGTACAGATTTAAAGCCAAGGAACAAGCACAGGGACACCAGAGATTTAATAAGACAATGCAAAATAAAGTGAGAAACAAAGCATGTCCCAAATGTGGCAAAACACCATCACACTCAGCGTCCCAGTGCCCTGCTAAGAGTGCAGAATGCCATAACTGTGGTAAACGAGGACATTATGGGAGTGTCTTCAGGTCAAACAGCACGGTGGATGAAGTTGCTGGGGACCTGGATGGACTTTTTCTGGGAGAGCTGGATACCGGAGAGGAACTGTGGAGAGCTGACATTAACATAAGGGGTAGTAAAGTGACATTCAAACTAGACTCTGGAGCTGATGTTACTGCCATTCCAGAACAGATGTTCAGAAAAATGAGACACAGAGGTGAAGAACTTGAAAAAGCTCAAAAACCACTCTATGGTCCTGGTGGGGGTGAACTACTAGTTTGGGGTCAGCTACAGAGACTCTATCATATGGAGAGAGGAGCAACACAGAGAAAATCTATGTTGTGAGAAATCTACATGCAGCGTGTTATGTCCCGGCCTAGGGTATACCGGGGCATGACATATTGGTCTCTCCCTTTTCCCACTCCCAACAATAAAACACCAAAAAACCAACGAATGCAGTCCAAAAATAAGGGGGATTTATTTACCCAAACAAAAAAATGACTTCAGGGTGAGCAATACCTAAAACAATAAACAAAACAAGCTGGTTTTTAAAGCTTTCTTCCCTACCTCAAAACAAAAGTCATCTTACCTTACTCCCCAACCAAAAAACAGGAGAAAAAGGTGCACAAAGAAAAAGGCTACTCACCCCTACTAAAGTGGACTGAAAATAATTTAACAATATTTACAATATTTACAAAGAGATCAAAATCTCTGCTACAACAACAGCGAACATCAATTTCACAAGTCACAAATCAAGCCAGTGAGTGTGAGTGAGAGAGAGAGCGAGAGACGCCCAGGTCTGCAGCAGGCTCCACTTTTAAATGTCCCCAGTCCGTTGGATTCCACCAATCAGCAGCCTCCAGAATTACAACCAATCAGCAGCCTCCACCTGCACTGGCACCTTTTTAGACAGAACAGAAACAGGGAACACAGCACCTCCTCTTGACATGGAGGGAAAACAACACAGACAAATGCGACAAGAATAAATACAAATCATGACCCCCAGGGTCATAACAAGCACTACTGAGCAGACCAGCGTCTGTGAAACTCAAGTTAATAGCTAGAGTTGACACAATAGACCAAGAGACAATCAAACACACATATCCCAAATGCTGTGATGGACTCGAGTTCGTTCAGAAGCCATACACCATGTTGTGATTTGCGTATACTTAGGACCCAAATGCACGATCCAGATAACTGATTCACAGTAAATAAGTTCTTTAATGTTTAGAACGTGTAAACAAGTGCAGGGGAGGGAGGTGGTGCGTTGTCCCGGGATGCAAGCATGGCTTGCGAAGTCACCAGTGAAAGTGAGGGTGGAGGTGTCGTGACATGACGTCCGCTGCAGGGCAATGGCAGTGCTGCGTCACGGTGCAGAGAGGTCCATCTCTCTTGCGTACTCACACAGAGTGGAAACGCAGGAGAGCTGGTAACAGGCAGGCAGGGAGAAAGCAAAACACGAGACTGCACAGCAAGCACAGCAATCTGAGGCAAGGTGGAAAAACACAGGAGAATTAGCTACACTAGCTAAAGCACAGGCACAAAGGTAAAATACAGAGGAGCCAGGATTAAAGCAACCGCGCTGACTGACGAAATGGTCTGGCGATGAGCAGGAGGGAATCCAGTGGCTTTACAGGAGGTTGATTACTGCAGTGGATTCACCTGGTGCTGCCTGTGGAAGGGAAGCCACGCCCACACACACACACAAAGAACAGACAGGTGGAGAGACACAGGAGGAATAATACAGACAGGGAACCACAAAACACACACGAGGAAGAAGGCAGGGCGGCCATGATGGAATCATGAAGCACCATGTAGCTCAAGCCTGATGCTAAGCCCTTTTCTCTTAAAGTGCCACAAAGGGTCCTGTTGCCTCTAATGGGCAAAGTAAAAAAAGAGTTGGAGAGGTTAGAGGTCATCAGCCGTGTGGAAGAACCAACAGACTGGTGCTGTGGCATGGGGGTTGCCCTTAAAAGGACACAGATAAGGTCGGCATTTGCGTGGACATGAAACCACTAAATGAGTTTGTGTGTTGGGAAAGGTACATCCTCCTCTCTGTAGACCAAACCCTAGGAATGCTCACAAATGCTAAGAATTTCACTAAGTTAGATGAAAATAAGGGTTTTTGGCAAATACCTCCATCCAAGGATTCTGCTCCCCTCACCACTTTCATCACACCATTTGGGCGCTACCACTTTAATCGCTTGCACTTTGGTATCTCCTGGGCCCTGATGGTGACTGAGGTTACAGCAGGCCTGCAAGGTGTAGTGTGCCACATGGATGACATCCTCATCGCTCTGTTACGGTCCCTCTTTTTGATCAGCCTGTGTAGAGGTCGCACACATTCAATGGGACACTCAGATTACAAGTTGTTCAGCCATAGTTTATTATTCACCAACCCGGTGAAACAACAATGGTGCACATCAACAGCAGGAGGCTGGAGAACCAGACAGAAAAGAAAACAAAAAGGGGGAAGTGCCGGGCCAACCCGCAATGGGCCGTCGCACCCGGCTCTTTCCCGTCTAACCTAAACTATAAACAACCAAGACTAATCTAACTACCAAAAACAACAGAAATAAAGACCCAAAAATCTAACTGCTGCTGGTCTCCTGCCCTGGCCCTGCGGCACATCAGATGAACAAAGGAAAACCCGACATTCAAACAGACGGGGTGGTAAACGTCGTGGCAGAGGCACAGCCTTGCTTCTCTCCTCCAGCAGTCGGTTTGAGGAAGTGCTCCCTAGAGGGCGAGGCCTCCGCTCATCTGCCTTTTTGTGCCTCGTCCTGCTGATTGCACACTGCCCGGCTTGTTTCCCCTGCATGAGATAAACAGACAAAAAAAAGAACAAGAGAGAGAGACCACCGGTCGAGCATAACAGGTATTCCTTTCGCAGCCCTCCATAACAGAGACCACAAAGGAGCATCATGACACAAGAGTTCATGCTGTACTGGAGAGAGCAGAAAAGACTGTAGTCACATCAAACATGGAAAAGTGTGAGTTTGCGAAGGAAGAGATAAAGTTCCTCGGCTACATTGTCTCAGCGGAAGGCATGAAGCCAGATCCAGACAAAACCAGAGCTATACAGGACATGAAAGAGCCAGGAAATGTGAGTGAGCTGAGGAGCTTCCTTGGGACTGTGAACCAGCTGGGTAAATTCATACCAAATCTGCGGAAAGGATGAGCCACAAAGATACTTACTTTCCAAAAAGAGTCAGTGGTACTGGGGGCACGAGCAACAGAGGGCATTTTGCAGCCTAATAAGGGAGCCTTCCTTCGCCCCAGTACTTCAACCATATGATCCTAACAAGCTACAGAAAATATCTGCTGATGCCTCATCATATGGGCTTGGGGCAGTGCTGCTACAGAAGGATGGAGAAGTGTAGTCACCAGTCGCTTATGCTTCCAGTTCATTAACACAAAGCAGCACACTCAGCTGGAAAAAGAGGCGCTGGTGTTTACTTGGGCCTGTGAAAGATTTAATGACTTCATTATGGGATTACATTACGAGCTAGAAACTGACCACAAGCCTCTGGTGAGTCTGCTGGGGGGGCGGGCTCTGGAATCACTGCCACAGCGGATACAGAGACTCAGAATGCGCCTGATGAGGTACTCCTACACAATAAAGCACACCCCAGGAAAAAAGCCTAACGACAGCTGACATGCTATCTCACTTGCCACTCACAGATGGTGCTATACGTGCTGACACAGACCTAATGGAGGACACTAATATCTATGTTGACTCTGAGCTGGACAGTCTTCCCACAAGTGACAGATATCTTGCTGAGCTCCGAGGGCAACTATGTGCTGACAGTGTTTGTTCTCAAGTCATGAACTACTAGTCGTTTTTAGACAGAGCACCAGGAGCTGCCACTGGAGCTGGTGGAACTGTCAGAGTCAGGAAAACAAGAGGTTACAGAACCACAGCCACAGGAGACTGATTCAGCACAGGAACTGGAGACAGCTGCAGCTCCGCTCAGACAGGTTGCTGCAGAACAGGAACAGAGGACTGCTGCAAGGCAGAGCAGGAGGCCGGCAGCTGGAGGTCTGGACGGGGATCAGGAAAGACCGCCGGTCCGGCTCTGGAGCCAGTCTGCTGACCCGCAGACAAGGAAGCAGGAACAGGTGTCGACTGGGCCGCCGACTGAGGACCAGGAACTGTTGGACCTGCTGGTGGAGCTAGATAACAAGTCAGAATCAACAAAGTCAATGAATGAAGTTCATCCTCTGGGGACCATGAATGTCTGTAGAAAATGTCATGTCAGTCCATCCATCCATCCTTTGGTCCAGGTCCAATCCATGTGGACTAAAGTAGTGGAGCGACAGACATTAGCATCCACAGAGCAACACTGCTAGTGTGTCTAAAAAGACAATAAAAGAAGAGACAGTCATGTTGATATGAACATTAGAGAAACACATCATGGAGCTGAAACATGATCCTGCTTCATCATTTGGACTCGTTCACCTCAGCCGACACGTTCAACAGCACACAGGTTTTTGTATTACTCTGTCTCGCAGTGGGAGTAGATGATTACCCAATCTTTGGCTCTGGAACTAAACTGTTTGTAACAGGTAAGAATAAAGCTTCATTTTCCTTCAGTAGGTTTCTTGAACAAGTGTAAAATGTGTTTTTAATGAGTTTCTGCTGCTTCAGGCTTTACATGTTAGTTTGTTCATAATTAGTAGAGAATTCTTGCAGCCGTGCAGCTATTGTTCCATAATGTCACACACTCACGTGTTTGTATGTTAATTCACTTTTAACGTAAATATATGAATTAAGAGTATGATGGAAAATATTGTGTATATGATGCACATATTATGATTTTGTTGAAGCGTGTTTAGATCATTTTATATATCATATTATGTTACATTAATTAGATTAGAAATTACATTTCTGATTTTAAATGGTCAAACTGCATCAGGACATTGTATTTAACATGATGGTACAAATGTCTTTAAGTGTAACATATATTTAAACATGAAAACAAACACACTGAATATGACATCACAATAAATATAGAATATAGCAATCATGCTAAAACATAAAAAACATTATATTTAAAAAAATACAGTATGATTTACAATGGCATATGAAAATATGTATTTTCTATATTGATTGATCTAATTCATAAATAATGGCACATATGTTCATTAATAATTTCAAATTTAAATTCCAAACCTAATTTAAAATACTTAAAAGTAAAGTTATTAGCAGCGCAAGATGGTAAATATTGTGTACAACATACTGCTTTCATTAAGACGTATTATATTATATTATATTATATTATATTATATTATATTATATTATATTATATTATGTTATATCATATTATCACTTTTAATTTCATCACATGTCAAGTTACTGTGAAGGATCAATGAATTTTCACTTTTCATCATATTATATTCCAAAGCAGTTATTAATCTTGTTTAACATATCTGAACATTTCACTGTAACTGTGTATGAATGTAAAAATACTGAAAAATAATGATTTTGAAATTATTGATTAACAGATTTGTTTTTCTTTAGCAGGTGAACTGAAGTACACGATGGTAAATCTATAGCATGTTACACATGTTGGAATAAATTTGAAATGTATTTAATGATTGGTAAAATTATATTTTATCATAAATATATATTAACATAACGTTTAAATAATGTTTTGAATTTTGCAAAAGAACATTTTCATGATTATATAATATGTTATATCATTAAACAAACAAAGTTTTAGCTTTTTCATATTAAATTACAGCATTTTCACATTAGTCATATGAAAACATGTATTTGTAATTATGTATTAAGTGTAAATACAGTATTTATGAAAAACATGAAATTCAAGATGCATTTTGTTTAAATATTTATAATATGTGGTGGATAATGTAAACGTTAAAATGTCAGCGCATATTAAACTTGAGGGTAAATATGTCCTTTATTATAATCTGTCTTTTATCATAATACAGATGAAGATTTTCCATTGTATGAAAATATGATGTTATATTATTATTAGTAAGAGTCATAATAATGATGAATGTGCACATTGAAAGAAAGAAGTGCTGAACACATAATGTTGTTTGTCCCCATATAACATATGATGACATGACATGATGAGTGTGTTTGATGTGCAGGTGAATCCAGTCTATGTGTTGAACTTTGTGCTGTATTGATGAGTAGTTTAGTGATCAGAGTCCATGTAGTTTCCAGGATCACACTGAATGCAGTGCAGTGCTGGAAGCTGCTGTTGACTGTGTCAATGTGTGTCTGTGCTGCTTGTTGCTGCTGTCAAGCTTCAAAAGAGCAGGTAGTGAAGCCCGTGGTGAGCGTGTACCCAGCAGCATCCAGAGCCCACCTGGAGGGGAGGAGCTCCCTGCTGTGTGTGGCCTCAGCCATGTTTCCTCCTCTGGTCCAGTTATCCTGGAAAAGACAGGAGGAGGATCAGGAGAAGTGGAGCCATGTTAAGGAAGAGCAGCTGGAGCTCAGAGAGTCGGGACGCACCGCTGCCATCTTGCTGGTTGACGGGAACGCTAACTTCACGTATAAATACCGCTGCTCCGTCCAGCACGAGGGGGGCACAGTGGAGGCCCAAACAGAACAAGGTAATGAAGGCTTGGTGACTGTGTTCAGCAGTGATTCAGCTTCATGTGGAGACGCTGTCAAAGAGAGCAGAGGAGCAGAGGACTGACATTTCTTTTGGCCTCTTTTCTGTTTCAGAGGTTCCAGCAGCTGCAGCAGCCTCCTGTCCTCCAGAGAGAGAGCCAGCAGACCTGCCAGCTCTGCAGCAAGCTGACTGTAAGATCACCTGCTGCCTCTCTGCATGGACAGCTCCAATGTTCTGCTGCAGTTAGGGCTGCAGATCAGTCTGTTCACTTTCTGCTCATCATTGAAGGATTTAAACAGACACTCCCTGATTCTGTTAGAGTGTCCAACAGCACAACTAATCCCAATGAGAGAGCTTTCACTCCACACTCTGACAAATGACACGTTTTAGGGACACTATACTACATTTTGGTTTTTGAGGCTGCTATAACAACTTTGGGGATTTTATCTTAAAGCTCCACTATAAATATTTCTATATGAAGAATAAATCCAATGACTGTGTGTGCAGTGAAAGGTGAAATTAACACTGTGTGTGTGTGTGTGTGTGTGTGTGTGTGTGTGTGTCAGTGTCCTTCCAGTCTCAGTGCAGGGTGAAGCTGCTCTGTGTGCTCTACACAGTGCTGATAGTGAAGAGTCTGGTGTACTGCTGTGGACTCTCTCTGCTGAGGATCCTCTGAAACAAGGGACCGTCCACCAACTGCTCACATGCTGACTGACTGTTTTCTGCTCGCCTTTTCTCACCATCAAATCTCATCAGTTCGTCTCATTGATCACTTTGATCAGCAGTCACAAATGTCAATGTTCATGTTTTGTGGTTGGTTGTAAAATGTATCTTTTGATGCACAGGTTAGATTCAGTCATCCTACATATATAAATACATATATACACATATATATCTGCAGTGACTGAGTATACATTCTGTGCTATAGTGTTATTTTCATCCTCTAGTTTATTTCCACTTTGAATTGTGACTTGTATAATAATAGAACATGAAGCTGAATCATTAGCTGTCTGCTAGATATTTGATTGTTTTAGTATTTTTCTCTTCCTGTCTTTCTTTTTAATACATTATGCAGAGTGTGGCAGCTTTGTTCAATTCTTTCAGTGTAACATTCTCAATAAAGTGAAAAATCACAGTGTGTGTTTTAGAAACAGTCTTGTTTTTATGGATTTCAGTTTGTCTTCAGAGCAAATCATCAGAAACAGAATCAACTTCATGGACCATGTATGTTGACGCCTACAAGTCATTTGACTCTGGTTGTAATTAGCTCTCAATATACTTTCACACAGCAGCAAGAACAAATGTAGAGGAAGATGTGAATATTAGCATGCAGCTAAACAAGGACAACAAAGCTAAAGAAAGAGAAGCAAACAGAAACATATAGCTATTATATACAAGTCAGTAGGTGTGGCTGTGCCACCAGGCACAGTGCTGAGCCCCTTTTATAATTGTGTCAGTGTGGATGTCAAACTCTACGCTGATGACACTGTTGTTTACACACATGAACAAACAGCAGAGCGAGCTGCTTTCAAGCTACAACTGCTATAAAATGATCACACAGCAGCTTCATCAGTCGCCTTCCAAGTTGGTGTCAGGCTGCAGAAACTGTCAGTAAACTGTCACCTTTACAGAATCAATCAAACAGTATCAACACATCTTTTATTTCAGCTTCTCAGCTCCCAGGTTTGTCTCCCAGGTGAATAAGACAGATGAAGCTGAGACAGTGAGTACTGAGCGCTGTAACTGTTGTAACTGTCATTGTGTTGTTCATGTGAAAAAGTGCAGCTAACGGTGAGGAGGCTGCAGAGCAGAAACCCACACAGCCCGTCTGCTGCAGGAAAGGAAGTGCTGGTTGGCTCTCAACAGTTTTTTATGAGTCCTAATAACCACTGAGAACAGATTCATATCTGCTGCTGTACACACTCATCAACTCCTCTCCCTCTCTGGACTGCTTTGTCTTTTCTCTTGTTGTCTGGAAGCCTTTTTTCCACTGAGCCCTCCACCCACACAAAGTTGAACTGAGCCCAGAGACCAACAGTGACCCCCCACCTGGAGCTCACGTCCATGAATATGATGAAGTTCTACCTGTATTAGTATTTATGTTCCTTTAGCTCTATTCATTCAGAATATCAGACAAACAGCTGCGTCTTTATTTAATGATTTCTGTGAACTTTTTCAATGTTTTTTTCTATCTCAGACTCTAAAGTAGGTTTCATCTCCTCACAGATTAAACCATCTTTGTTTAATTGTGTCCATTTCATTCCTGCTCAGTCAGTCAGCATTCTTTGGGGGAAACTTTGGGCTGTTTTTTATTTATTTGGTGGATTTTTCTTGCTGCTGTTCAGACGCCCCTCCATCACAAAATCTCCCTGTAGAGTCAAAGTGACAAAGACTTTGTGAGCAGACTCACTGATCACATATCATCTGCTGTCATAAACATGATCTTTACTTCATTCACTCGTCTCTCCTGATTGAAATCTGCTTTAAATGGAATAACAGCGTCAAACCAAAGCAGACAAATGTCAGTGTGTTCCTTTAAGAAGCTGAAGGAACAGTTATGATACATTTCATATCATCTGAAGGGATGTTTGTTCTGTTCTGTGTGTTCTAACTCTGAACACTTGGATCATTTTCACCATGAAACACTGTTGGAAGAATGACAACATGTTGCAGCTGTCTCAGCAGACAACACATGTGTGACATTACATGTGTCTTTACGCTGTTAGATCGCTGTCACACCAATAAATCAGCTCTTCCACCACGGCTGTGTGACACATTTCAAACTAAAGCTGATCACATGCTGGATTTCTGTGTTTGCTGCTGGTGCTGACATTAAACATCACAGAGAAACACCACCACCCTGTGGTCAGTCACGGGAAGTGCAGGGACATCCACGTGATGCTGATGACGGTCGCCATGACGACACCATGACGCTCCGCCCTCTTATTTTACTGGCCACAAACCCGCAGTGACATCTAGTGGATAACAAACACACAGCAGTAAATGAGGAGTATTACTGGCATTATTGTTGGTACTACTTCTAAAAATACTTCAAATACTTTTTCTACTGCAACTATATTATGAACTATATTATTACTATATTATTCTGCTGCTGCCTGTTACAGTAGATGGTGTCATATTACTCTGACATGTACTATTCTAACTATAACTATAGAAGTCTAACTAATCACAGCACTGTGTCACTTCACTTGAGACAGCACTGCAGTATTAGTTGAAGTACATCTCTGCTGGTGGGTACTGTGTGTATTTGTACTGCTTGCCTTGTAAGTTGGAGTTGAATTGCTCTTCTATAGTTTCTATTTTGATTTGTCTTCTTATTGGACACTTTTGACAGACAGAGACAAATGATGTGGTCCTGCTGATAGTTTCATCACATCAGAAAACACTTCTATGTGTCGTTTTAAAGCTCACTTACAAACCACACATTGTCTCTTTTCATTGGGACCACTTTTTGGACCCGACCTCTGCCTGAATACCACCTGTTTCACATCCCAGGAGGGTTTTTACAGGCAGAAGCACAGCTGTGGTGGCTTCACCAGTGTCTCCCATTGTGGCTGACCTCTACATGGAGGAAGTAGAGAGCAGAGCCCTGAGCTCCTTCCAGGGAACAGAACCAGAACCACTGCTTCACATATGAGGAGCACAGCTGGCTTCGTCTTTACAAACTGACCCTCTGAACTTTATCTGACGTTCTGCTGGAGAGCCCAAAGTTTACAACAATACCAAATGTGTCAGGCTGGATTTTGGGGAAATGTGTGTAAAATGATGCAGCAGACATGTTGAAATGTTCCATTTGATGGAGTCTTGGCTTTGAATCTTTCCCTCAGTGAAACATCCTGTAGCTTTAATGAAGAGACTGAACAACAGGAGACACAATAAAGATGTGACACTGTGTGTGGAAAAGGTTTGATGTGTCATAGAAATGAAATGATTCAGTGAAATGACAGAAATGTAAGGGGACGTTTAAGGCTTCAAATCACAGTGGAGGAGTTTTGTGGATTTGTCCTTTTGTCTTTTCATCACAGCTGTTCAACAACAGATAACAGTCTGTGCTACTAAATTCACCACCAACCTGAATGTGTTGCTGCTCACATGAATGTGGGTTTCTATTTCTATCACACGGCAGCTTCAGCCGAGCCGTCGATCGGCAGCGGCGGCCTTATCTGTGAGCCGCAGGGGCTGATGGGAGCTCTGAGGACCTGTTAGAAACCACGTGGCCCTCGTCTGATCTGGCAGCTCGTCCTGGTTTGGCCTCAGCTGCGTCAGAGCGCCACTTCTCCCCAGGTTCACCAGAGGAAACACCACTGCACAAAATGCTTTTCCTCCCAGCTGCTGCTCTGTGCTGTCTGTGTTCAGGTGAGTGTTTCCAGCCAATCAGGAGCCAACAAAGTCCACCTGGAACAAACACTGTCACACTGACCTTCATCTATCTGTCTGCTTCTCTACAGCGCTGGTTGCCATGGCAGCACAGCTGATTCAGGAGGATTTAACATTGACCAGGAGAGTTGATGAAGACGTCTCCTTCAGCTGTCGAGGAACTGACCAGTGTTACAGCGGCTGGCCAAATGTAGTCTGGTACCAGAAGAAAGACACAGAAACATTCACAAGAATTCTGTATCATGACAGAACCAGTTGTAACATAGGTAACAGGTACGATCATCCTCAGAAAAATGATTTCTCAGTTGTGAAAAATCAGAATGGCTGTGAGTTGAAGATCCAGAAAGTTAAACTCCTTCATTCAGCCACCTACTACTGCTCCTGTTATAAAGATGATCTCCACAGTGAGAAATGATGCGAGCAGCCTGAACAAAAACCAACAGATGAACAGACGTCAAACAGTGTTTGTGACAGGAAGAGAGCAGTAAACCACAGCCCAGGTTCACATGTTTCACCTCCATCTCAGCCACAGTCACAAACACACTGAACTGAGGGATTTATTTCATATTCTATTTATTTATATTTTTGTGGCGACATGAGGGTTATTACTACGTTATACACCAGATACCAACAACGCCACCTTGGGTTAGGGCCCGTACTAAAGGTCAGTTATTACCTTCAGAACGAAAAGGACACTCAGGTTCGTTTACTCAGGGAGGGAGAGAGACGGAGTTCGATGATCATACACAATACTTGATTATTAAAAGCAAACACAAGGTTGGCACAACAGAAGAGAAGGAAGCCCAACTAAAAAGGGGGAAACTAGTCTGAGGCTTACCGGCTGGAGGAGGGGTTTGGTAGGGGAAGTGACATCCAAAGGAAAGAGAACACCCCACACACACAGCAAAAAGTGATGTGCAAACAAAGAATATCTTGAAAAAGGGATCACACAGCACACAGGGGACCACCACCACCCAGGAGAACCACCACCACCACTGTCGGCCTTCAGCACTAAGGGGAGAGGAAAAACGCAATTAAAAGAAGCTCAAAATTAAGGAACAAGCAATCTTTTATAATGTGTACAAAGAAATGTAAATGATCAATTAATAAACTCAAGTGTTAAATTAGGTTTATAAATCAAACAAAAGAAACAAAAGAGTCTCTGGCCAGAGATATCAACTCAACAATTTACCAGTTTTAACAGTTTTAACTCAAATTGATCAAATTAACAACAGAAATTCAACCAGTAAACAGAGTAAATAGGTAAACAATTAAACCAAACCTTGCCAGATTGCACTTAAAAACAGTCACACACAAACACACGTATGGAATTAGCAGTTTATGTGAGTGGCTGAGAATTCTGGTAAACTCGTCGCATCCAGTACGAGTGATAGCCACACACATACACACACGAAGCAGCAGGAAACAGGCTGACGACATGCGGCCGACCGGACCAGAACCAGGCCGTCGGAGCAGCAGCAGCAAAGCAGCAGCAGAGCAGCGGCGAAGCAGCGGTAGCCAGGTAGCAGCAGCCAAGTAACGTTAGCCATGATTGATCAGCTGTGCTCGCACTTAGTGTCAGCGTTAGCCTTAGCTTTAGCTTTAGCGTTAGCGTTACAGTTCCGGCTATAAGTCAGAGTGCATTGGCATCCCTTCCAAAGAGAGAGAGGGGTGAAGAAACCAAACGTAGCAGGGAAGACAGCCACCATGCAGCACACAACCAGCAGACAACGCTCTGGTTGCAGCAATAAACAGCCCCTGACCGATAGGCTCGACCGCGGTGGAGACGCCAAATCTGTGCTCGGACGCTAGCGGCACATACGACCCGGAACTGGGCGAGCCGAAAAGGCAGGAAGCGAGAGGTCAGGAGGAGGGACACGGCCTACTTTATCCCCTTGGGAAGAGCAGTGATTGGTTAATAAGCCAGAGGGGCCGTGGTGCAGCCAAACTAAGTCTAATAAGGCAGTGGTGCCTCATACCACTACATTTTAATTAGATATTCCAGCAGGTTTATTGTTGTTTCACACAGAGAGGAAAAAGGAGACAAACACAAACACAATGAGAAAATAAAGAGGAAAATAATTCACTGACAAACTCAAACATAATCCAGATGAATCAGTAAAACAACAAACATACTTCAGAATATTTCAATAAAATGATATCAAACATCATCAAATATTTACAGCCCAACGTCCTGCTGCTGAATAAAGTCCATCCGTCCCTCACAACACTAATGTGCTCTGAATGAAAACACTTCCAGCAGCACTTGTTGTTTAACACCTTTCAGCACATTTCACCACATCATTTCACTTTAGGACATTTTAAAAGACAAATATTGGACACATGTCAGTCTGTGTACTTTGTGGCCATTTAATTTCTATTTCGAAGTCGAAAACAAAAAATGAAAAGATACTAGATTTATTTTCTGTTATTTGTCAGAGTGATTTATTGATTGCTGTCGGGATGTTCACAGATTTTCAATAAATATAACAAAACATGCTTCTAGAATAACTGACCGACCCGAGTTTGAACAGAAAGCATTCAGAATCCTGTCAGACTGACAGAATGGCAGGATTCAGAGGAACAATGGTCCAGAGAGAGTCAGAGAAAACTTCTTCATCAGAGCTCCAGAAGATCATTTGTAACCTGCGTTATAGCAACAATATTTACACATTTGTATTTTGTGTGATTTGCCAACACAACTGTGTTAATACAAATTCCAGGTTTCTGTAACAATTTGTCAGATGTAATGAAATGTTACATTTTAACTACAAATTAAACTCTCAGGCATGTTTTCTCGTGTGGCTCTCTGCTTCTATAAATTCAGAGTCAGATTGCAGCGCTAAGTCAGTTTCTATCAGTCGGTCGGTCGGTTTCTATTTTTATCACACGGCAGCTTCAGCCGAGGCGTCGATCGGCAGCGGCGGCCTTATCTGTGAGCCGCAGGGGCTGATGGGAGCTCTGAGGACCTGTTAGAAACCACGTGGCCCTCGTCTGATCTGGCAGCTCGTCCTGGTTTGGCCTCAGCTGCGTCAGAGCGCCACTTCTCCCCAGGTTCACCAGAGGAAACACCACTGCACAAAATGCTTTTCCTCCCAGCTGCTGCTCTGTGCTGTCTGTGTTCAGGTGAGTGTTTCCAGCCAATCAGGAGCCAACAAAGTCCACCTGGAACAAACACTGTCACACTGACCTTCATCTATCTGTCTGCTTCTCTACAGCGCTGGTTGCCATGGCAGCACAGCTGATTCAGGAGGATTTAACATTGACCAGGAGAGTTGATGGAGACGTCTCCTTCAGCTGTCGAGGAACTGACCAGTCTGACCTCAACTGGGTACTCTGGTACCAGAAGAAAGACACAGAAACATTCACAAGGATTCTACTTCATGAGAAGAACAATTGTTACATATTTGAGAGGTTCGATCATCCTCAGAAAAATGATTTCTCAGTTGTGAATAATCAGAACGGCTGTGAGTTGAAGATCCAGAAAGTTAAACTCCTTCATTCAGCCACCTACTACTGCGCCTGTGGGAAGAGTGGTCCCCACAGTGAGAAATGATGCGAGCAGCCTGAACAAAAACCAACAGATGAACAGACGTCAAACAGTGTTTGTGACAGGAAGAGAGCAGTAAACCACAGCCCAGGTTCACATGTTTCACCTCCATCTCAGCCACAGTCACAAACACACTGAACTGAGGGATTTATTTCATATTCTATTTATTTATATTTTCATCAGATATTCCAGCAGGTTTATTGTTGTTTCACACAGAGAGGAAAAAGGAGACAAACACAAACACAATGAGAAAATAAAGAGGAAAATGATTCAATGACAAACTCAAACATAATCCAGATGAATCAGTAAAACAACAAACACACTTCAGAATATTTCAATAAAATGATATCAAACATCATCAAATATTTACAGCCCAACGTCCTGCTGCTGAATAAAGTCCATCCGTCCCTCACAACACTAATGTGCTCTGAATGAAAACATTTTAAGTACATTTTAAAAGACAAATCTTGGACACACAGCAGTCCATTACTTTGCGGCCCTTCGATTTCCATTTTGAAGTTGAAAAACGGAAACAGTCAAACTCATTTTCAATGGGAGTGCTACGGGCACTTTTACGATAGCATCAAAATCTCTATTTTTAAAACAGTAAGAAGTCTCGACACAACATGAAATCTTGCTCGTAGTATCACCAGGGTCTCTACACATGAACACGAGCATTGAGAACATTGTTTGTGTACACAGAGTTTATTAAAAAGAAGGTTTTTGAACAACTCATGTTAGCAGTTGCTTCTTCCACTCGCTGCCGTCCTGCAAGCTCATAAGTATCATTTCAAAATGCGACTTAACATGCTGAGCTGAGTTGGTCACAAACATCCAGTGGTCACATATACTTCTCTCCTCTCTTCAGATGCACTTTTAAAATATTTCACCACCAGCCCAGTGACACAGCATCAGGTGCTCCTGTCCCTCTACCTCAGAGTGGCACAGCATCAGGACTAAAGGCACCAACAGACCTGCTGACTGGACATCTCTTCTCACTGAGTACGTAAGGTGAGAGTTAGTTCACAGAGGACCAATTTAACTTGTTTCTTTCTTCAGTTTTTAGTTGATGTGATATGTTTTACTTAACCCTTGTGCCTTCCTTAAAAAAACTTCCTCTAACCACCTTCGTGGCAAAATGTACACGCACAAAATCTGCCATAAAATCCTCATACATCAATATTTTTTCTGCTTTTTTTTTTTGCTTGAATCCCTTAACCAACTTGTTCCCTGATCAAAATGATCAAATATTTAAAAATTTTCAGGATTTTAACCCTTTAAATGCCAGTTTGATTATTTGAATTATCAATTATATTTCTTAAAAAAAACACAAAAAATTTATTATTTTCTATATAATAAGTAGTAGCCTTATGGGGCTTTGGTGGTGATTGGAGTCTTGGATATGTCAAAGATTACCAACAAAATTGATTTGATTGCATCAGTATTTTTTATGTAGTAACAAATACTCCCTCTAACCACCTTCGTGGCAAAAATGTACACGGACAAAATCTGCCATAAAATCCTCATACATCAATATTTTTTTCTGCTTTTTTTGCTTGAATCCCTTAATCAACTTGTTCCCTGATCAAAATAATCAAATATTCATTAATTTTCAGGATTTTAACCCTTTAAATGCCAGTTATATTATAATTATCTATAAAAAACCCACAAAAATGTATTATTTTCCATATAATAAGTAGTAGGCTGATGGGGCTTTGGTGGTGATTAGAGTCTTTGATATATCAAAGATTACCAACAAAATTGATTTGATTGCATTAGTATATTTTATGTAGTAACAGATACTCCCTCTAACCACCTTCGTGGCAAAAAATGCGCCATTGACTTCCATTAAAACCACATTTTTTAATCGCACTACCATTACAGTATAAAACCATGAATTCTGTAATGTCAGCATGCCATTTTGAAGAAAAGTAGTTATATTTGACATTTTTGATGTATTTCACCAGATTGAACCATTTTCCCATTGTAGGCCGATGCATGAAATTCTTGTATTTTTGCCAGTTATATTATGGAGCCGGGTGACTACCAGGGCCCTGTGTGTGTGTGTGTGTGTGTGTGTGTGTGTGAAATGTTTTAAATCAACATCTGATTCATCAGTGTGAACTCTTATTGTGCAAACTGCAACAACTTTGGAAATTTAGACAACAAAAAACAAAATAGAACATATGACATATGAACAAAATATGAAATATAAACAGAAATATCCAGGCATTGAATATACGACGTGTGTGTGTGTGTGTGTGTGTTTGAGAGAAACAGATACATGGATACTGTGTGTGTGTGTGTGTGTGTGTGTGCGCGCTTGTGTGTGTGTGTGTAATCTGAGGGTTAAATGAAATACAAGTTTACAGCTGCTGTTGAAATATCAAAGTTATTGTTTCTTCTTCTTCTTCTGGACAGAAAGGAGGTCTCAAAGTGTGTGTGTGTGTGTGTGTGTGTGTGTGTGTGTGTGTGTGTGTGTGGTCCTGCAGCATGTGACCTAGTGTTACCTACAAATGCACACTTGGTGGTGGAAGACCTCTTTTTCAGGCCTCTGCACAACCAGCACACACCTCTCCTTCTAGTGGAGCTGGTCAATGGCGCTGTCAGGATGAGAAGTCTCATGTATGCCCGAATCTCTTGGGCATCCACGTCACTCCATCCTGACACTGAACGCCTCCAGTATAAGTTTGTCATTTGCAAAATGAGCTGGATCAGGTCAGGAGTGAAGAAAAGGTCAAAAGATGATGCTACATTATGGATTCTTGATATTGCATCTCCCATGGGCCCTGGCACCATGCCGGTGGGTGCCTGCATGTAGCACAGAGTCTCAGCATGAGATGGAGACCACACTTGCCCGTCCACTGACTTTTAGGATGGACAGGATCCTCAGTGCCCGCTTCACTCTCAGAGGATGGGTCAGAGGCACTCACAGACGTGGAAGACTCCAGTGAGCCTTCTGTGTCAGACTCCCCCTCGAAGATCGTGGTTTCCCCTGATGAATCCTGCAGCTCGCTGTCAGATAAAGGCTGCATGACCATTTCTAATGCCTCTTCGCTTCTGAAATGCCTTTTCATTTTTGCACCCTCTCTGCTCACTAATGAAATGACCCCTCAGACAAGTTGCATGTTTATCTTTGGCTGTGAAGCAGCCAGGTGCATAAACACACTAACTGTTGTTTTTGCTTTGTTTTTGAGAACAGCAAAGGCATGTTTTCACTCAAGCACCTTTTCAAAGACACATGAAACACATTCCTCAAAAGATGACCTTTTTTCACCGCTGAAGTGATCAGTGCATGCTTACAGATTCTCTCACACACACACACACACACACACACACACACACACACACACACACACACACACACACACACACCACACACACACACACACACACACACCACAAGGCCCTGGTAGTCACCCGGCTCCATAATATAACTGGCAAAATACAAGAATTTCATGCATCGGCCTACAATGGGAAAGTGGTCGAATCTGGTGAAATACATCAAAAATGTTAAATATCACTACTTTTCTTCAAAATGGCATGCTGACATTACAGAATTCATGGTTTTATACTGTAATGGTAGTGAGATTAAAAAATGTGGTTTTAATCGATGTCAATGGGGCATTTTTTGCCACGAAGGTGGTTAGAGGGAGTATCTGTTACTACATAAAATATACTAATGCAATCAAATCAATTTTGTTGGTAATCTTTGAAATATCAAAGACTCTAATCACCAACCAAAGCCCCATCAGCCTACTACTTATTATATGGAAAATAATACATGTTTTGTGTTTTTTTTTTAAATAAATAATTAGTAATTCAAATAATAAAACTGGCATTTAAAGGGTTAAAATCCTGAAAATTATTGAATATTTGATCATTTTGATCAGGAAACAAGTTGGTTAAGGGATTCAAGCAAAAAAAAAAGCAGAAAAAAATATTGATGTATGAGTATTTTATGGCAGATTTTGTGCGTGTACATTTTTGCCACGAAGGTGGTTAGAGGGTGCAAAATGCATTACAGGAAAATAAAAGACATGTAAGAGTAAAAGACACTGGATTTCGAAAATTTGACTAAAAAGAAGAGTTCCTACAAAAATCCATGCCACAAGCTGTAACACAGCCAAAATGATCGCTAAATCAAAAAAAAAAGTTGAGAAAAATGTACAAAAATGCCTGAGGAAGGCACAAGGGTTAAAACAAATAAAACCTTAAATACATGCATGCAGTTTCTGTGTGAGTGTCTGATATTCTTAACAATTAGAAACACCAGAGCAAGTTTAACCATCAAGAAAATGTGGTGGAGTAAAAAGTCAAATATTTGCCTCTGGGTAGAAGCATAAAGTAACATCAAATGGAAATATTCCAGTAACAGGTAGACAGAGGATGCTGTCAGCACAGCTCTTACACACCTGGATCAGCCCAACACGTATGCAAGAACACTGTTTGTGGACTTCAGCTCAGCATTCAACACGGTCATCCCCCACAAACTGAGCAACCTGGGCTTAGACAGTTCACTGTGCACATGGATACTGGACTTTCTTAGCACCAGACCACAAAACCTCAGGATGGGAGGCCGCACATCATCCTCTGTCATCCTGAACACTGGCACACCACAGGGATGTGTCCTCATCCTCCTCCTCTACTCCCTCTTCACCCATGACTGCTCCCCCATCCACCCCACCAACACCATAGTCAGATTTGCTGATGACACGACCATAGTAGGACTGACAGCAAATAACAGTGAGTCAGCCTACAGGGAGGAGATTCAACATCTGACAGAGTGGTGTTCAGACAATAACCTGGACTTAAATAACTTGAAAATCCAAGGAACTGATTGTGGATTTCTGGAAATTCAAACCCACAGAGCTCTCTGCCCTCTACATGCACAGGGAGGAGGTAGAGAGGGTAGAGAGCTTTAAGTTCCTTGGGGTTCACATCTCGGCCAAGATGAGCATACATCACATGCAGAGTGAGGAGCCTGAGGAGCAGTGTTCATTCAACATGTTCAATGTCATTGGCCAGCCCCGGGCTGAGCCCATCTATACAGCACTGAAGGTAAATGGCAATGAACTGAAAATGGAAGTGGACACTGGAGCCTCAGTTTCAGTGATTAGTCAAGTCACTTTCCACAAGTTATGGAGCTCAGAAGGTGCGCCTGCACTTAAAGAGCCTAATATAAGACTGAGAACATATACTGGGGAGTGCATTCCACTTGCGGGTGCTATAGATGTGGACATTGAGTATCATGGACAGAAGGCTCCAGCGACACTGCTGGTGGTCGAGGGGGAGGGGCCTAGTTTGTTGGGGCGTGATCTCCTTCAGAAAATTCACCTGAATTGGGAGAAAATCTGGGGCGAAATTAAAAACATCACAGTAGTAAAAGACATTCTTGCTAAATATGCAGATTTATTCAAAGATGAGCTTGGCACCCTCCATGGCACATATGTGAAATTGTGTGTGAACCCCAAAGCACAGCCACGCTTCAGAGCTCTCTGCCCTCTACATGCACAGGGAGGAGGTAGAGAGCTTTACGTTCCTTGGGGTTCACATCTCGGCCAACCTCACCTGGAGAACTCACATCTCTCATCAGGTGTGGAAGGCCCAACAGAAACTTTACTTCCTCAGGAAGCTAAAGCACGCTCACCTCCCTCAACACCTGCTGACCAACTTCTATCAGTCAGTGATAGAAAGCCTCCTGACCTCCTGCTGCACAGTGTTTCTCCAGCTACACAACACGGGAAAGGACGGACCTGCAGCGGGTGGTGAGGGCAGCGGAGCATGTCATCGGGATGTCATTGGGACGACACCACCCCCTCTCAGAGACATTTACACTGGCCGACCTCAAAAGAGGCCCAGCTGTATTGTTAAGGACCCCCTCACCCTGGACATTACCTGTTCTTCACCCTGCCCTCTGGGAAGACATTTAGATCTAACAGATCTGAAACAAACGGACTGAAGAACAGTTTTTTTCCCACAGGCAGAAGCCCCATTCAGACTGCGGTTTGGTAGCAGGGATCTGCGCTAAATTTCCGCCTCTGCCTCTGTGTGAATGTCTCGGAAGCAGTGAGGGGTGAAATATTGCTCCGGTGCTGATCCGGTGGTATCAGAGGTGCAGTATTGGCAAACAGAACCAGTGTGAATGGATGATAATGGGCATATCGATCGGACAGTCTGATAACTACACAGGTCCTTCACTCAACTAAATACAGAGAAATGTCCCACAAAGCAACAAGACCAAACAAAGGTTTGGTCCGTCTTTGGCAACTTATATGGTAAATGGTCTGCATTTTTATATCGCTTTTCCAGTCTAACGACAGCTCAACGCGCTTTACATTTCATGCCACATTCACCCATTCACCAGTGATGGAGGAGGCTGCCATGCAAGGCGCCAACTGCTCATCAGGGGTTCAGTATCTTGCTCAAGGACACTTCGACATGCAGCTAGGAGGAGCCGAGATTCGAACCAGTGACCTTCCGATCACTAGACGACCCGCTCTACCCACTGAGCCACAGCCACCGTGTGAGGAATATATGAGGAAAAAAATACCGCAGATATACGAGGAGAAGCGTCCGTCCTCCCACCTGTTCTACCAAGTCTTCGTCACATTTCCATCCGAAATCAACATTCACTGATGGAGGTTGTTGTAGAGTGACTGAGTTATCACAGCTGTGTTAGAGGGGCTGTGCCCCGGAACCTTTATAAGTAGGAACCATTGTGTCTGATGGTTGGTTCTGCCCGACTGGTTAATGTGCGTACCGAGCTGCACAGGTGAAATAAAGAACACAAACAGTATTGAAAGTTGGCGTGTATATTAGTTCTTTTAAAGACAACACTCAGGTCATTACACTGGCGACGAGGATTAAAAAAGAAAGTGAAGTTCAATCCGAGGAATTTTGCCAAAGAGGTACCGTGGTGAATCGAAGAAGAAGTTTGCGCGCAGCTGGAATAATGGCTACTGTTGGCTCGCTCAGTGAGTTTGTCGAGGAGGACGGCGACTGGGTGGAGTATATTGAGAGACTGCAGCACTTTTTCCTGGCTAATGATATTGATGATGAGGGGAAACAGCGGTCCATTCTCCTAAGTGTGTGCGGGGCCAAGACGTACAAGCTTATCCGCAATCTGGCCACGCCGCGGAAACCAGGAGACATCGACTTCAAAGAACTGGTAACGATGGTGCAAAATCACCACAACCCCAAGCCATCTGTGATTGTTCAGCGCTTCAAGTTCCACACTCATTCACGTAAGCTGGGAGTGACAGTGGCTGCGTTCGTGGCGGAGCTGAGACAGTTATCGGAGCACTGCGAGTTTGGAGCGGTGTTGGAGGACATGCTGCGGGACAGGTTAGTTTGTAGGATTAATAACAACGGCATGCAGCGCCGGTTGTTGGGAGAAGCCACACTATCCTTCAAAAGGGCGCTGGAGATTGTTCAAGCTATGGAGACAGCAGCAAACAACACTAAAGACATTCAAAGTGCTAACGGAGGAGTGCAGCCAGGAGCCATGCATCTGGTGTCCAAAAAGAAAAGAGACAAGCCATTAAAGTCTGTGGAGTGTTACCAGTGTGGGGGAGCTCACTTTGCAAATGACTGTGGATTTAAGGATTCATTATGTCATAACTGTCAGAAAAAGGGGCACATTGCTAAAAAGTAAAGCCCAAGATGAGCACACATCACATGCAGAGTGAGGAGCCTGAGGAGCAGTGTTCATTCAACATGTTCAATGTCATCGGCCAGCCCCGGGCTGAGCCCATCTATACAGCACTGAAGGTAAATGGAAATGAACTAAAAATGGAAGTGGACACTGGAGCCTCAGTTTCAGTGATTAGTCAAGTCTCTTTCCACAAGTTATGGAGCTCAGAAGGTGCGCCTGCACTTAAAGAGCCTAATATAAGACTGAGAACATATACTGGGGAGTGCATTCCACTTGCCGGTGCTATAGATGTGGACATTGAGTATCATGGACAGAAGGCTCCAGCGACACTGCTGGTGGTCGAGGGGGAGGGGCCTAGTTTGTTGGGGAGTGATCTCCTACAGAAAATTCACCTGAATTGGGAGAAAATCTGGGGGGAAATTAAAAACAATATGTGGTACAATATGTAACTGTTAACACACATAAGGGGCTATTCAAGTACAACCGTTTGGTGTTTGGTGTCGCATCCAGTCCACTTCAAAAAATTCCCTATGTTGCTGTTTACCTGGACGATATTTTGGTCACAGGTAGAACAGAGGAGGAGCACTTGAAAAATCTCGACCAAGTGTTAAAGAGAATGTCAGACGCTGGCCTGCGTCTGAAGCGCAGTAAGTGTGTGTTTCAAGTTCCAAGTGTCATATACCTGGGTCACAGGATTTCGGCTCAGGGTCTGTCTCCACTGGAAGAGAAAGTGAGGGCGATAAAGGAGGCCCCAAATCCGGAGAACGTAGCAGAGCTCAGGTAATTCCTGGGCTTAGTGAACTACTACGGGAAGTTCTTACCGGACCTCTCTACTGTACTCGCCCCACTCTACCAGCTCCTGCACAAAGACAGTTCATGGAAGTGGCAACAGGCTCAGGAGGAAGCTTTCCAGCATGTTTAGAGACTGTTACACTCAGAAAGACTGCTGGTGCATTTTGACCCTAACAAGGATATTATCCTGTCATGTGACGCATCCCCTTATGGCGTGGGGGCGGTGCTTTCACATTGTATGGAGAATGAGAGTGAAAGGCCTATAAGCTATGTGTCACGTACTCTCACTGCAGCAGAAAAAGAGTATTCTCAGTTAGAGAAAGAAGGACTAGCTGTGGTTTTTGCAGTGAAATGTTTCCATCAATACCTGTTTGGTCGCCCTTTTTCCATTTTTACAGACCATAAGCCCCTAATGGGTCTGTTTAGTGAGTTAAAAGGCATTCCTCCCCTGGCTTCAGCAAGAATACAGCGCTGGGCATTAACCCTATCAGCATAACAGTATCGCATAAAGTATAAGGCTGGTAGTGAAAATGCAAATGCTGACGCTTTCAGCCGTCTGCCTCTCCAAGACACCCCAAGCCACACTGGCCTGCCCCCAGAGACTGATTTTCTATTGGGCAGACTGTCAAAGGCTCCTGTGACAGCAAAACAGATCAAAATGTGGACAGAGAGAGATCCAGTGTTATCTCAGGTTAAGAGATGGGTGATGCAGGGATGGCCTGTAACGGTAGAGCAGGAGGGATGCAAACCCTATGTCAAGCGCAAACTGGAGTTGAGTGTGCTTGATGGATGTCTCCTCTGGGGCTCCCGAGTGATTGTTCCTCCTTCAGGGCGGGCACAGGTGATGGAGGAACTACATGAGGCCCACCCTGGGGTATCCAGAATGAAGATTTTGTGTGTGGCCTGGGATGGACCGGGCTTTGGAGGACCAGGTAAAGGCCTGTTCAAAATGTCAAAGTAATCAAAAGATGCCAGCACCAGCACCACTCCATCCATGGCAGTGGCCAGGCCATCCATGGTCCAGGCTACACCTGGATTTTGCGGGGTCCCTGTATGGGAAAGATGTTCTTGGTAATGGTGGATGCGCATTCTAAGTGGCTGGAGGCTCATATCATGTCAAATATTACTGCCCCAGTTACTACAGAGACACTCAGGGGCATATTTGCTATACATGGACTGCCCGACATGATTGTGACAGACAATGGGCCAACTTTCATCAGTGAAGTCTTCAAAGAGTTTAATGAGAAAAACGGGATCCATCATGTCTACACTGCCCCCTATCACCCCGCCTCCAACGGCTTAGCAGAAAGAGCTGTTGAAACTTTAAAAGATGGACTGCGAAAAATGTCCGGACACTCTAGAAACCAAGCTTTCCCGTTTCCTGTTCCAGTACCGGATTACTCCTCACACAGCTACAGGGGTACCCCAAGCGGAGATGTTACTGGGAAGGAGGCCGAAATCTCATTTGGATCTCCTCTACCCAGACATCAGGGCGAGAGTTGTCAGGTCACAGGAGGAGCAGAAAGCTAGACGGGACCAACATGCTACAGAGAGACTTTTTCACTCCGGGGACAGTGTGTATGTTGAAATGTTTGCCACAGGTTCCCCCTGGTTGCCAGGAGTCGTTCACCACCAGACGGGTCCAGTGTCTTTTGTGGTGGACTTGTCCGATGGCAGGCAGGTTCGCAGGCACCAGGATCACCTGCGGGTCTGCCATTATGCAGGAGGGAAGGGTCAGTGCGTTTCACACAAGGACAGTGTGAGCAGCTCTGGAGACTTTGTTATGGTGCCGGTGGCACCAGAGCAACCAGAGGTGGCACATGAGGAAAGGCCAGAGCCTACAAAGGTGACACCTGATGGACTGTCGGTACAGGCTGTTCCACCTGCCCCTGCTCCCAGTTCTGGAAACACTACTCCAGAACTAAGGAGATCAAAGAGGCAACACAAGCCTCCAGATAGACTGACATATTGAAATGTAAAAAAAAAAAAAATTAAAAAAATAAAAATGAACTAACTGAATGAACTTGTTACTAAAATGAATGTTTGTTGTTGTAAAAAAAAATGCAGTTAAATAATGGTATGAAATGCTTTAATACAGCTAACCACTGAGGTAACGAGTATGTATTCTATTGTGTGCCCTAATGTGTTTACACTTAAAGAGGGAGAAGTGTTGTAAAGTGACTGAGTTATCACAGCTGTGTTAGAGGGGCTGCACCCCGGAACCTTTATAAGTAGGAACCATTGTGTCTGAGGGTTGGTTCCGCCCGACTGGTTAATGTGCGTACCGAGCTGCACAGGTGAAATAAAGAACACAAACAGTATTAAAAGTTGGCGTGTATATTAGTTCTTTTAAAGACAACACTCAGGTCATTACAGAGGTTATGTAATAACATAATTTAGAGTGAAAAAGCGTAACTTTGTCACTTTCCAGGATGTTTGGTGGGTCAGGATCTCAATCACTGCACATTACAACAGCATCCATATGATTATAAACTATCTGCAAGATTACATTGACAGGGGGACACCTGGGAAACACCTTGAAAAATGTCTATTCTTCTAAAGTGAGTCAGCTGAAATTAAACTGAAAATTGCCAACACAATAGTTTTATTAATTGCACATTAACAGGCCCAGTGCCACTGTCCTTTATTAGCTCTAACATGAGCTGGAGCTGGTGGAGCTGTCAGAGTCAGGAAAACAAGAGGTTACAGAACCACAGCCACAGGAGACTGATTCAGCACAGGAACTGGAGACAGCTGCAGCTCAGCTCAGACAGGTTGCTGCAGAACAGGAACAGAGGACTGCTGCAAGGCAGAGCAGGAGGCCGGCAGCTGGAGGTCTGGACGGGGATCAGGAAAGACCGCCGGTCCGGCTCTGGAGCCAGTCTGCTGACCTGCAGACAAGGAAGCAGGAACGGTGTCGACTGGGCCGCCGACTGAGGACCAGGAACTGGTGGACCTGCTGGTGGAGCTAGATAACAAGTCAGAATCAACAAAGTCAATGAATGAAGTTCATCCTCTGGGGACCAAGAATGTGTGTAGAAAATGTCATGTCAGTCCATCCATCCATCCTTTGGTCCAGGTCCAATCCATGTGGACTAAAGTAGTGGAGCGACAGACATTAGCATCCACAGAGCAACACTGCTAGTGTGTCTAAAAAGACAATAAAAGAAGAGACAGTCATGTTGATATGAACATTAGAGAAACACATCATGGAGCTGAAACATGATCCTGCTTCATCATTTGGACTCGTTCACCTCAGCTGACACGTTCAACAGCACACAGGTTTTTGTATTACTCTTTCTCGCTGTGGGGGACTTCATCTTTGGCTCTGGAACTAAACTGTTTGTAACAGGTAAGAATAAAGCTTCATTTTCCTTCAGTTGTTTTATTGAACAAGTGTAAAATGTGTTTTAATGAGTTTCTGCTGCTTCAGGCTTTACATGTTAGTTTGTTCATAATTAGTAGAGAATTCTTGCAGCCGTGCAGCTATTGTTCCATAAAAAGGTTCATAACTCCTGAAAAGATGTTTAAATCTCACTGCACAGCTGAAGTTCTTCTTTATTTCTGCAGGAGATCAAACTGATTCATAGAGAAAAAGTTTGATATTGACAATGTTACAAATATACAGTATTTGACCCGCTCAATAATTCAGCACCATCTCTTGTTTTTATAAAATATTGCCAAATGTATTTTATATGATGGCAAATATGTCTTTAAGCGTTAGATAATTAATTAATACATGAAGACAAACACATGCTGAATATGATGTTACAATAAATATAAATATAGTAAGTATACTAAAATATAAAAAACATCTTTAAGAAAAATGATACAGTATGATTTACAGCGGCACATGAAAATGTGTATTTTTTATGTTGACTGACTTTCGAACAATTTATATATTACAAATACAATTACAAATTCGCAAATAATTAAAAAAAAAAAAAAAATTCCAAACCTAATTTAAAATACTTCAAGGTAAATTTATTAGCAGCGTGTGATTAAATATCAATATTTGTAAATATATGTAAATATTGTGTATGACATGCTGTTTTCAATAAGGCATGTTATATTATCTTATATCATGTTATTTTACATCATATTATGTTATATTATGTTATATTATATTATATTATATTATATCATCACATTTAATTTAACCACACGTGAAGTTCCTGTAAATGATCAATTAATTCTTACCTTTCGTCATATTATATTGCAAAGAAGTTATTTTTGATATTCAACATATCTGAACATTTCATTGTAATTTTCTATTAAAGTAAAAATATTTGTAAAATAATTATGATATTATTTATTGACTAATTTGTTTTTCGTTAGCGGCTGAACTGAAGTACAGATTAGTTAATCTGTAATATGTTAGACATGTTTTCTAAATACTTTAAAAAGTATTTCATGTGTTTGATTATTAAATATTTACTAACATAACATTTAAAGCAGCTTCTAAATTTTGCTACATAACATTTTCATAATTATGTCATATTTATTATCATTAAACCAACAAAGATTTACTTTCTTTTATATTAAATTACATTTTTTTCTCATTAGTCATATGAAAACATGTATTTGTAATTGTGTATTACGTATAAATATTGATGAAAAACATGAAATTCTAGAAGCATTTTTCAAAAATATTTATAATATGTGATGGGTAATGTACACATTAAAATGTCAGCGCGTATTAAACTTGAGAGTAAATATGTCCTTTATTATAATCTGTCTTTTATCATGATACAGATGAAGATTTTCCATTGTATGAAAATATGATGTTATATTATTATTAGTAAGAGTCATAATAATGATGAATGTGCACATTGAAAGAAAGAAGTGCTGAACACATGATGTTGTTTGTCCCCATATAACATATGATGACATGACATGATGAGTGTGTTTGATGTGCAGGTGAATCCAGTCTATGTGTTGAACTTTGTGCTGTATTGATGAGTAGTTTAGTGATCAGAGTCCATGTAGTTTCCAGGATCACACTGAATGCAGTGCAGTGCTGGAAGCTGCTGTTGACTGTGTCAATGTGTGTCTGTGCTGCTTGTTGCTGCTGTCAAGCTTCAAATGAGCAGGTAGTGAAGCCCGTGGTGAGCGTGTACCCAGCAGCATCCAGAGCCCACCTGGAGGGGAGGAGCTCCCTGCTGTGTGTGGCCTCAGCCATGTTTCCTCCTCTGGTCAAGTTCTCTTGGAAAAGACGAAAGGAGGATCAGGTGGAGTCGCTCCTTGGTGAGGAAGAGCAGCTGGAGCTCAGAGAGTCGGGACGCGCCGCCGCCATCTTGCTGGTTGACAGGAACGCTACCTTCATGTATAAATACCGCTGCTCCGTCCAGCACGAGGGGGGCACAGTGGAGGCCCAAACAGAACAAGGTAATGAAGGCTTGGTGACTGTGTTCAGCAGTGATTCAGCTTCATGTGGAGACGCTGTCAAAGAGAGCAGAGGAGCAGAGGACTGACATTTCTTTTGGCCTCTTTTCTGTTTCAGAGGTTCCAGCAGCTGCAGCAGCCTCCTGTCCTCCAGAGAGAGAGCCAGCAGACCTGCCAGCTCTGCAGCAAGCTGACTGTAAGATCACCTGCTGCCTCTCTGCATGGACAGCTCCAATGTTCTGCTGCAGTTAGGGCTGCAGATCAGTCTGTTCACTTTCTGCATCATTGAAAGATTTAAACAGACACTCCCTGATTCTGTTAGAGTGTCCAACAGCACAACTAATCCCAATGAGAGAGCTTTCACCCCACACTCTGACAAATAACACGTTTTAGGGACACTATACTACATTTTGACCTTTGAGGCTGCTATAAAAACTTCGGGGATTTTATCTTAAAGCTCCACTATAAATATTTCTGTATGAAGAATGAATCTAATGACTGTGTGTGCAGTGAAAGGTGAAATTAACACTGTTTGTCTGTCTGTGTGTCTTTCTGTGTCTGTGTGTGCCTGTGTGTGTGTCTGTGTGTGTGTGTGTGTGTGTGTGTGTCAGTGTCCTTCCAGTCTCAGTGCAGGGTGAAGCTGCTCTGTGTGCTCTACACAGTGCTGATAGTGAAGAGTCTGGTGTACTGCTGTGGACTCTCTCTGCTGAGGATCCTCTGAAACAAGGGACCGTCCACCAACTGCTCACATGCTGACTGACTGTTTTCTGCTCGCCTTTTCTCACCATCAAATCTCATCAGTTCATCTCATTGATCACTTTGATCAGCAGTCACAAATGTCAATGTTCATGTTTTGTGGTTGGTTGTAAAATGTATCTGTTGATGCACAGGTTAGATTCAGTCATCCTACATATATAAATACATATATACACATATATATCTGCAGTGACTGAGTATAAATTCTGTGCTATAGTGTTATTTTCATCCTCTAGTTTATTTCCACTTTGAATTGTGACTTGTATAATAATAGAACATGAAGCTGAATCATTAGCTGTCTGCTAGATATTTGATTGTTTTAGTATTTTTCTCTTCTTGTCTTTCTTTTTAATACATTATGCAGAGTGTGGCAGCTTTGTTCAATTCTTTCAGTGTAACATTCTCAATAAAGTGTAAAATCACAGTGTGTGTTTTAGAAACAGTCTTGTTTTTATGGATTTCAGTTTGTCTTCAGAGCAAATCATCAGAAACAGAATCAACTTCATGGACCATGTATGTTGACGCCTACAAGTCATTTGACTCTGGTTGTAATTAGCTCTCAATATACTTTCACACAGCAGCAAGAACAAATGTAGAGGAAGATGTGAATATTAGCATACAGCTAAACAAGGACAACAAAGCTAAAGAAAGAGAAGCAAACAGAAACATATAGCTATTATATACAAGTCAGTAGGTGTGGCTGTGCCACCAGGTTCAGTGCTGAGCCCCTTTTATAATTGTGTCAGTGTGGATGTCAAACTCTACGCTGATGACACTGTTGTTTACACACATGAACAAACAGCAGAGCGAGCTGCTTTCAAGCTACAACTGCTATAAAATGATCACACAGCAGCTTCATCAGTCGCCTTCCAAGTTGGTGTCAGGCTGCAGAAACTGTCAGTAAACTGTCACCTTTACAGAATCAATCAAACAGTATCAACACATCTTTTATTTCAGCTTCTCAGCTCCCAGGTTTGTCTCCCAGGTGAATCAGACAGATGGAAGCTGAGACAGTGAGTACTGAGCGCTGTAACTGTTGTAACTGTCATTGTGTTGTTCATGTGAAAAAGTGCAGCTAACGGTGAGGAGGCTGCAGAGCAGAAACCCACACAGCCCGTCTGCTGCAGGAAAGGAAGTGCTGGTTGGCTCTCAACAGTTTTTTATGAGTCCTAATAACCACTGAGAACAGATTCATATCTGCTGCTGTACACACTCATCAACTCCTCTCCCTCTCTGGACTGCTTTGTCTTTTCTCTTGTTGTCTGGAAGCCTTTTTTCCACTGAGCCCTCCACCCACACAAAGTTGAACTGAGCCCAGAGACCAACAGTGACCCCCCACCTGGAGCTCATGTCCATGAATATGATGAAGTACTACCTGTATTAGTATTATTTTCCTTTGGCTCTATTCATTCAGAATATCAGACAAACAGCTGCGTCTTTATTTAATGTTTTCTGTTAATGTTTTTTTTTTTTTCCTCGGATGAAGCTCCAGTGAAAGTTCAGTGAAGATCATCGCAGACCAACAAAAAAAAACTTTTGTTCCTGTCTCCGTTCATAGTTCTGTGTTATTTTATCAGTTAAGCTACTTTTTTTCCATGTCAGACTTTATGTTTCATCTCCTCACAGATTAAACCTTCTTTGTTAATTGTGTCCATTTCATTCCTGCTCAGTCAGTCAGCATTCTTTGGGGGAAACTTTGGGCTGTTTTTTATTTATTTTGTGGATTTTTCTTGCTGCTGTTCAGACGCCCCTCCATCACAAAATCTCCCTGTAGAGTCAAAGTGACAAAGACTTTGTGAGCAGACTCACTGATCACATATCATCTGCTGTCATAAACATGATCTTTACTTCATTCACTCGTCTCTCCTGATTGAAATCTGCTTCAAATGGAATAACAGCATCAAACCAAAGCAGACAAATGTCAGTGTGTTCCTTTAAGAAGCTGAAGGAACAGTTATGATACATTTCATATTATCTGAAGGGATGTTTGTTCTGTTCTGTGTGTTCTAACTCTGAACACTTGGATCATTTTCACCATGAAACACTGTTGGAAGAATGACAACATGTTGCAGCTGTCTCAGCAGACAACACATGTGTGACATTACATGTGTCTTTACGCTGTTAGATCGCTGTCACACCAATGAATCAGCTCTTCCACCACGGCTGTGTGACACATTTCAAACTAAAGCTGATCACATGCTGGATTTCTGTGTTTGCTGCTGGTGCTGACATTAAACATCACAGAGAAACACCACCACCCTGTGGTCAGTCACGGGAAGTGCAGGGACATCCACGTGATGCTGATGACGGTCGCCATGACGACACCATGACGCTCCGCCCTCTTATTTTACTGGCGACAAACCCACAGTGACATCTAGTGGATAAAAAACACACAGCAGTAAATGAGGAGTATTACTGGCATTATTGTTGGTACTACTTCTAAAAATACTTCAAATACTTTTTCTACTGCAACTACATTATGAACTATATTATTACTATATTATTCTGCTGCTGCCTGTTACAGTAGATGGTGTCATATTACTCTGACATGTACTATACTAACTATAACTATAGAAGTCTAACTAATCACAGCACTGTGTCACTTCACTTGAGACAGTACTGCAGTATTAGTTGAAGTACATCTCTGCTGGTGGGTGTTACGGCTTCCTCCGATACTTAAATAGCACGGCTCAAAAGAGGAAGCAACACACAAAGAAATGCCACTCACAAAGTCCGCAAGAATGCCAAATTTATTATTACTCTCAGAGAGAGGGAAACAAAAACCAGGAGCAAACAAAAGAGGGACAGGAGACCCCGGCAAAAAGAAACCAAACGTGGGATGATGCGGGACCAGCCACACAATGGGCCGTCGCTCCCGCACCTTTCCCCTGAACTGCCTAAATGATCGCTAAACCTAAAACAAAAGGCGAACAACAAAACTGCCGGTGATCTCCAGCCCTGAAAGCAGAATAACAAAGACAATCAACCCTCAGCACCCAAGGCGCACGGGGGGGGGGGGAGAAAGGACTTCGTAACCTGGCTCGAACCATCAGGCCAGGAGGAAACGGGAGGAGAAGAGTCTCCGCTGGTGTGCTGCTGCTCGTGTGTCATTCCCCCCTGTGTCGCTGTACTCTGGCCCTTATAACACCTCCGCCCACTCCAGAGCCCCGATTCCGCTCAGGTGTGCTCAGCTAACGGGGGAGGAGCGCTACCTGCAAGAGAAAGAAACACAGGGAAGAGAGAGAGAGAAACGCACACCCGCCCCACGTAACAGTGGGTACTGTGTGTATTTGTACTGCTTGCCTTGTAAGTTGGAGTTGAATTGCTCTTCTATAGTTTCTATTTTGATTTGTCACACTTATTGGACACTTTTGACAGACAGAGACAAATGATGTGGTACTGCTGATAGTTTCATCACATCAGAAAACACTTCTATGTGTCGTTTTAAAGCTCACTTACAAACCACACATTGTCTCTTTTCATTGGGACCACTTTTTGGACCCGACCTCTGCCTGAATACCACCTGTTTCACATCCCAGGAGGGTTTTTACAGGCAGAAGCACAGCTGTGGTGGCTTCACCAGTGTCTCCCATTGTGGCTGACCTCTACATGGAGGAAGTAGAGAGCAGAGCCCTGAGCTCCTTCCAGGGAACAGAACCAGAACCACTGCTTCACATATGAGGAGCACAGCTGGATTTCAACTCTTCTGAAGCCTCCGCTGGCTTCGTCTTTACAAACTGACCCTCTGAACTTTATCTGACGTTCTGCTGGAGAGCCCAAAGTTTACAACAATACCAAATGTGTCAGGCTGGATTTTGGGGAAATGTGTGTAAAATGATGCAGCAGACATGTTGAAATGTTCCATTTGATGGAGTGTTGGCTTTGAATCTTTCCCTCAGTGAAACATCCCGTAGCTTTAATGAAGAGACTGAACAACAGGAGACACAATAAAGATGTGACACTGTGTGTGGAAAAGGTTTGATGTGTCATAGAAATGAAATGATTCAGTGAAATGACAGAAATGTAAGGGGACGTTTAAGGCTTCAAATCACAGTGGATGAGTTTTGTGGATTTGTCCTTTTGTCTTTTCATCACAGCTGTTCAACAACAGATAACAGTCTGTGCTACTAAATTCACCACCAACCTGAATGTGTTGCTGCTCACATGAATGTGGGTTTCTATTTCTATCACACGGCAGCTTCAGCCGAGCCGTCGATCGGCAGCGGCGGCCTTATCTGTGAGCCGCAGGGGCTGATGGGAGCTCTGAGGACCTGTTAGAAACCACGTGGCCCTCGTCTGATCTGGCAGCTCTTCCTGGTTTGGCCTCAGCTGCGTCAGAGCGCCACTTCTCCCCAGGTTCACCAGAGGAAACACCACTGCACAAAATGCTTTTCCTCCCAGCTGCTGCTCTGTGCTGTCTGTGTTCAGGTGAGTGTTTCCAGCCAATCAGGAGCCAACAAAGTCCACCTGGAACAAACACTGTCACACTGACCTTCATCTATCTGTCTGCTTCTCTACAGCGCTGGTTGCCATGGCAGCACAGCTGATTCAGGAGGATTTAACATTGACCAGGAGAGTTGATGGAGACGTCTCCTTCAGCTGTCGAGGAACTGACCAGTGTTCTGGCAGCTATGTAGTCTGGTACCAGAAGAAAGACACAGAAACATTCACAAGAATTCTGTATCACGACAGAACCAGTTGTAACATAGATCACAGGTACGATCATCCTCAGAAAAATGATTTCTCAGTTGTGAAAAATCAGAATGGCTGTGAGTTGAAGATCCAGAAAGTTAAACTCCTTCATTCAGCCACCTACTACTGCGCCTGTTTGATCCCCACAGTGAGAAATGATGCGAGCAGCCTGAACAAAAACCAACAGATGAACAGACGTCAAACAGTGTTTGTGACAGGAAGAGAGCAGTAAACCACAGCCCAGGTTCACATGTTTCACCTCCATCTCAGCCACAGTCACAAACACACTGAACTGAGGGATTTATTTCATATTCTATTTATTTATATTTTTGTGGCGACATGAGGGTTATTACTACGTTATACACCAGATACCAACAACGCCACCTTGGGTTAGGGCCCGTACTAAAGGTCAGTTATTACCTTCAGAACGAAAAGGACACTCAGGTTCGTTTACTCAGGGAGGGAGAGAGACGGAGTTCGATGATCATACACAATACTTTATTATTAAAAGCAAACACAAGGTTGGCACAACAGAAGAGAAGGAAGCCCAACTAAAAAGGGGGAAACTAGTCTGAGGCTTACCGGCTGGAGGAGGGGTTTGGTAGGGGAAGTGACATCCAAAGGAAAGAGAACACCCCACACACACAGCAAAAAGTGATGTGCAAGCAAAGAATATCTTGAAAAAGGGATCACACAGCACACAGGGGACCACCACCACCCAGGAGAACCACCACCACCACTGTCGGCCTTCAGCACTAAGGGGAGAGGAAAAACGCAATTAAAAGAAGCTCAAAATTAAGGAACAAGCAATCTTTTATAATGTGTACAAAGAAATGTAAAAGATCAATTAATAAACTTAAGTGTTAAATTAGGTTGATAAATCAAACAAAAGAAACAAAAGAGTCTCTGGCCAGAGATATCAACTCAACAATTAACCAGTTTTAACAGTTTTAACTCAAATTGATCAAATTAACAACAGAAATTCAACCAGTAAACAGAGTAAATAGGTAAACAATTAAACCAAACCTTGCCAGATTGCACTTAAAAACAGTCACACACAAACACACGTATGGAATTAGCAGTTTATGTGAGTGGCTGACAATTCTGGTAAACTCGTCGCATCCAGTACAAGTGACAGCCACACACATACACACACGAAGCAGCAGGAAACAGGCTGACGACATGCGGCCGACCGGACCAGAACCAGGCCGTCGGAGCAGCAGCAGCAAAGCAGCAGCAGAGCAGCGGCGAAGCAGCGGTAGCCAGGTAGCAGCAGCCAAGTAACGTTAGCCATGATTGATCAGCTGTGCTCGCACTTAGTGTCAGCGTTAGCCTTAGCTTTAGCTTTAGCGTTAGCGTTACAGTTCCGGTAATAAGTCAGAGTGCATTGGCATCCCTTCCAAAGAGGGAGAGGGGTGAAGAAACCAAACGTAGCAGGGAAGACAGCCACCATGCAGCACACAACCAGCAGACAACGCTCTGGTTGCAGCAATAAACAGCCCCTGACCGATTGGCTCGACCGCGGTGGAGACGCCAAATCTGTGCTCGGACGCTAGCGGCACATACGACCCGGAACTGGGCGAGCCGAAAAGGCAGGAAGCGAGAGGTCAGGAGGAGGGACACGGCCTACTTTATCCCCTTGGGAAGAGCAGTGATTGGCTAATAAGCCAGAGGGGCCGTGGTGCAGCAAAACTAAGTCTAATAAGGCAGTGGTGCCTCATACCACTACATTTTAATTAGATATTCCAGCAGGTTTATTGTTGTTTCACACAGAGAGGAAAAAGGAGACAAACACAAACACAATGAGAAAATAAAGAGGAAAATAATTCACTGACAAACTCAAACATGATCCAGATGAATCAGTAAAACAACAAACATACTTCAGAATATTTCAATAAAATGATATCAAACATCATCAAATATTTACAGCCCAACGTCCTGCTGCTGAATAAAGTCCATCCGTCCCTCACAACACTAATGTGCTCTGAATGAAAACACTTCCAGCAGCACTTGTTGTTTAACACCTTTCAGCACACTTCACCACATCATTTCACTTTAGGACATTTTAAAAGACAAATATTGGACACATGTTGGTCTGTGTACTTTGTGGCCATTTAATTTCTATTTCGAAGTTGAAAACAAAAAATGAAAAGATACTGGATTTATTTTCTGTTATTTGTCAGAGTGATTTATTGATTGCTGTCAGGATGTTCACAGATTTTCAATAAATATAACAAAATCTGCTTCTAGAATAACTGACCGACCCGAGTTTGAACAGAAAGCATTCAGAATCCTGTCAGACTGACAGAATGTCAGGATTCAGAGGAACAATGGTCCAGAGAGAGTCAGAGAAAACTTCTTCATCAAAGCTCCAGAAGATCATTTGTAACCTGCGTTATAGCAACAATATTTACACATTTGTATTTTGTGTGATTTGCCAACAAAACTGTGTAAATACAAATTCCAGGTTTCTGTAACAATTTGTCAGATGTAATGAAACGTTACATTTTAACTACAAATTAAACTCTCAGGACTTTTTTTGTCGTGTGGCTCTGTGCTTCTATAAATTCAGAGTCAGATTGCAGCGCTAAGTCAGTTTCTATCAGTCGGTCGGTCGGTTTCTATTTCTATCACACGGCAGCTTCAGCCGAGCCGTCGATCGGCAGCGGCGGCCTTATCTGTGAGCCGCAGGGGCTGATGGGAGCTCTGAGGACCTGTTAGAAACCACGTGGCCCTCGTCTGATCTGGCAGCTCGTCCTGGTTTGGCCTCAGCTGCGTCAGAGCGCCACTTCTCCCCAGGTTCACCAGAGGAAACACCACTGCACAAAATGCTTTTCCTCCCAGCTGCTGCTCTGTGCTGTCTGTGTTCAGGTGAGTGTTTCCAGCCAATCAGGAGCCAACAAAGTCCACCTGGAACAAACACTGTCACACTGACCTTCATCTATCTGTCTGCTTCTCTACAGCGCTGGTTGCCATGGCAGCACAGCTGATTCAGGAGGATTTAACATTGACCAGGAGAGTTGATGGAGACGTCTCCTTCAGCTGTCGAGGAACTGACCAGTGTGACAGCAGCTATGTAGTGTGGTACCAGAAGAAAGACACAGAAACATTCACAAGGATTCTGTATTTTCACAGGAATGGTTGTAATATAGGTAACAGGTTCGATCATCCTCAGAAAAATGATTTCTCAGTTGTGAAAAATCAGAAGGTCTGTGAGTTGAAGATCGAGAAAGTTAAACTCCTTCATTCAGCCACCTACTACTGCTCCTGTTATAAGAGTGATCCCCACAGTGAGAAATGATGCGAGCAGCCTGAACAAAAACCAACAGATGAACAGACGTCAAACAGTGTTTGTGACAGGAAGAGAGCAGTAAACCACAGCCCAGGTTCACATGTTTCACCTCCATCTCAGCCACAGTCACAAACACACTGAACTGAGGGATTTATTTCATATTCTATTTATTTATATTTTGATCAGATATTCCAGCAGGTTTATTGTTGTTTGGACAACAATAAACCAAGTCTGGAGATGTTTCGGAGGTGGAAGGAGGCCGGGTGATGTTTTTAATTTAAGGTGCAAATGAGGGTGGATCTGGAGCCGATGAGCAGGGCCTCAGATTTATTGCCGCTAAGCTTCAGGAAGTTCCTACCCATTTGGCTCCGGATGTCTGGAGAGTCGGAGAGTTGGAGATGTAGACCTGTGTGTCATCGGCATAGTAGTGAAAGTGGATCCCATGATGGAGGAGGAGGTAGATGATGAAGAGGAGTGGACCCATGACCGACCCCTGGAGGACACCCAGTGAAACACCCAAACATCCAGACTTGTGGTCCCTTATTCGCACGATGTGCTGGCGGTCAGTGAGGTACGATATAAACCAGCAAAGTGCAGCACCAGTGATCCCGATGCCAGCCAGGCAGTCCAGGAGTAGTGTGTGGGAGATAGTGTTGAATGCTGCGCTGAGGTTGAGGAGGATGAGAGTGGTAAGAAATCCGGAGTCAGCTGCACAGGAAACCGGATGGAAAGGTTCATGGAGGTTGTTTGTGTCAAGGTGGGACTGTAGTTGTGCAGCAACAACCCTTTCAAGAGTTTTGGAGATGAAGGGGAGTTTGGAGATGGGCCAGTAAAGGTTAAGGTCAGTTGGGTCAGCACCAGGTTTTTTCAGGAAAGGTGTGATAGCAGCCAGTTTGAGAGTGGGGGATACAGTGCCAGTGGTGAGGGAGGAGTTAATTATGTCGGTGATCATGGGAGAAGTGGATGGCAGACAGGCTTTGACAAGGGAGGTTGGAAGAGGATCAAGCAGGTCGTGGTTTTGGCTTTGCGGATGAGTTCAGAGATGGTGTGTTCTGATACTGGGGTGAAGTCAAAGAGGGAGCTGATGAGAGGTTGGCTGGTGGTGATCATCTAGGTTGGATCGTTTGAGGAGGTGCAGGATGAGGCCAGTTGTTGGTGAATGGTATTGATTTTAGAGCTGAAGATCGGTGGATATGTCTGGTGGGAGGGTTTTAGGAGTCTGGATTAGGTGGCTGACCGTTGCGAAGAGGGCTCTGTTGTTACCTGCGGTGTTGATGAGGTTGAAGCATTATGAAGATTTGGCAGTAATAAGGACGTTCTTGTAGTGATTAAGATGGTTCGAGTACATTTGGTTCTGTGAATCCGTGGCTTTGAGCTGGCGTAGGTCAGGGGTGAACCAGGGGGCAGTGTGACTAAATGAGACTGAGCAGGTTTACAGAGGAGCCAGAGTCTTGAGGGTCGAGGAGAGACAGTTATTATAGCGATTCACCAGGTCAGCAGGAGGATGCTGTGGGAGGGCTGGGGTAGGAGCTGATCAGGATGGAGAGATCTGTGGTGTTGATATGACTGATATTTCTGAAGGAGATGGTCTGTTGTTATTTGACTTTGTGAAGTTGGGTGTGAATGTCAAAAAGTACAGCTTTGTGGTCACAAATGAGGAAATCTGTGATGTCAAAATTGGTTGGAGTGATGTCAGTGCAGCAGATAAAGTCCAGTATGTGGTCTTTGTTATGAGATGGGAGGTTGACATGTTGTGTGATACCGAGAAGTTGTTGGCAAAGATACTGGATGGATTGTCAATGTGGATGTTGAAATCGACGAGGAGGATAACAGTGGGGGTCATGACACATATAGATGTTAGTAGTGATGAGAATTCATTGAGGAAAGCAGCATCATGAAGCATCATCTTCATTATTATAATTTTCTTCATAAATGACTAAACTCTACAAGCTTTTACAACAGTGTGTCCTGTTTCTGAACACCTCATCAAATCAGCTGCAGCATCAAACCATGTCTGTCCCTTTAGGGAGATTTCAGTCTGGTTGAAAATGGTCCAGACGCTCTGATCAACTTCCATTCTGAAGCTTTTAGTCACAGCAGTTCAGCCTCTGTGGCGTCATGATTTCCAACCTAGAATGTTTTTCTTCTGACTTTGTTACAGATTTCATTTGCTTCATTGGCTCTAATTGTGGAAACAACATGACCACTACATAGAAGATGTGATGAATGTTCTTGCTGAGATGGTTTCAACAACACGTTGACAGAGGTTTCCACTAAAATATTGCTCTACAGTCAGAGGCTCATTTCTCTGATCATTCTGACACCACGGTCAAGTCAACATGGCTAACGTTACCACAACTCAGAGGAGGAAATCCATCATGTTGTTCAGGGAGATACAGCTCAGTCATCATAGTTATCAGGATGAACTGACAATTAAACAATCAGAAACACCAGAACAAGTTTAACCATCAGGAAGTATCTACTGAGGGAGGGAAGTCGTATCACCTTGAATCTTTGCAGTAACGTGGTCAGTGTTCTACTCTTTTATCTGATGTTCCTGGATTAATACTAAAGCTGCATTAATGTGTTTGTGATATTTTACTGCAGGTTGAGCGCATTTTAACTACTTTATGCACTGTTGGATAGTTTAATCTACAGCAATGCAACTTCTTCTATAAGAGTTTATTCAGCTGAAGAAGGAGGAGAATTTAGTCAACACATAAAGGAACACTTCATCCTTCAGTTTATCACAAATGTTCAACATCAACACATCTGGAGATTCATGGTTTTCACTGGACAGGAAGGCGATGAAAAACTCTCATCTGAAAAGTTAAAAGAAACTAAAGCTGTCAGACAAATGTAGTGGAGTAAAAAGTCAAGTATTTACCTCTGGGTAGAAGCATAAAGTAGCATCAAATGGAAATATTCCAGTAACAGGTGGACAGAGGATGCTGTCAGCACAGCCCTTACACACCTGGATCAGCCCAACATGTATGTAAGAACACTGTTTGTAGACTTCAGCTCAGAATTCAACACGGTCATCCCCCTCAAACTGAGCAACCTGGGCTTAGACAGTTCACTGTGCACATGGATACTGGACTTTCTTAGCAACAGACCACAAAACATCAGGATGGGAGGCCGCACATCATCCACTGTCATCCTGAACACTGGCACACCACAGTGATGTGTCCTCATCCTCCTCCTCTACTCCCTCTTCACCCATGACTGCTCCCTCATCCACCCCACCAACACCATCGTCGGATTTGCTGATGACACGATCATCGTAGGACTGATAACAAATAACAAAGAGTCAGTCTACAGGGAGGAGATTCAGCATCTAACAGAGTGGTGTTCAAACAATATCCTGGATTTAAACTCCCCAAAATCCAAGGAACTGATCATGCATTTCCGTAAATCCAAACACACAGAACTCTCTGCCCTCTACATACATGGGGAGGAGGTAGAGAGGGTAGAGAGCTGTACGTTCCTTGGGGTTCACGTCTTGGCTGACCTCACCTGGACCACACACGTCTCTCATCAGGTGGTGAAGGCCCAACAGAAAGTTTACTTCCTCGGGAAGCTAAAGCACGCTCACCTCCCTCAACACCTGCTGACCAACTTCTATCAGTCAGTGATAGAAAGCGTCCTGATCTGCTGCTGCACAGTGTGGTTCTCCAGCTGCACAGGACAGGAAGGACCTGCAGCGGGTGGTGAGGACAGCGGAGTTTGTCATCGGGACGACACTACCCCCTCTCAGAGACATTTACACTGGCCGACTCCAAAAGAAGCCCAGCTGTATTGTTAAGGACACCTGGGAAACACCTTGAAAACACATAGACATCATCTCCATGACGTGTACCGTCACACCTCTTTAGGAGCCGCAGTGCCGGCTTTCTGTGTGAATTACTCAGTGTTTCGTCTCTAAACCGGTGCTGCTTGGCTCTGTGTTAATTACCAATGGCAGAGAATCAGCGAACTGCCGCTGCAGCATTAATGCGGCTTCTCTATGTGAAAGGGGCTTGTGAAATACTATATGTTGTTATATTTGATATTTGTCAAACTAAGAACTGCTATCCATGTTTCGTTGTTTTTGAAACAATGACAGTGAACATCTACTATTCTTTTAAAGTAAGTCAACTGAATTTAAACTGAACATTCCCAACACTGCATTAATATCTCCTCAACAGTTGAACTGTAAATAGTTGTATTAATTGCACATTATCAGGCCCAGTGCCACTGTTCTTTATTAGCTCTAACATGAGCTGGAGCTGGTGGAGCTGTCAGAGTCAGGAAAACAAGAGGTTACAGAACCACAGCCACAGGAGACTGATTCAGCACAGGAACTGGAGACAGCTGCAGCTCAGCTCAGACAGGTTGCTGCAGAACAGGAACAGAGGACTGCTGCAAGGCAGAGCAGGAGGCCGGCAGCTGGAGGTCTGGACGGGGATCAGGAAAGACCACCGGTCCGGCTCTGGAGCCAGTCTGCTGACCTGCAGACAAGGAAGCAGGAACAGGTGTCGACTGGGCCGCCGACTGAGGACCAGGAACTGGTGGACCTGCTGGTGGAGCTAGATAACAAGTCAGAATCAACAAAGTCAATGAATGAAGTTCATCCTCTGGGGACCAAGAATGTCTGTAGAAAATGTCATGTCAGTCAATCCATCCATCCTTTGGTCCAGGTCAGATCCATGTGGACTAAAGTAGTGGAGCGACAGACATTAGCATCCACAGAGCAACACTGCTAGTGTGTCTAAAAAGACAATAAAAGAAGAGACAGTCATGTTGATATGAACATTAGAGAAACACATCATGGAGCTGAAACATGATCCTGCTTCATCATTTGGACTCGTTCACCTCAGCCGACACGTTCAACAGCACACAGGTTTTTGTATTACTCTGTCTCGCTGTGGGAGACTACTACTGGATCTTTGGCTCTGGAACTAAACTGGTTGTAACAGGTAAGAATAAAGCTTCATTTTCCTTCAGTTGTTTTACTGAACAAGTGTAAAATGTGTTTTTAATGAGTTTCTGCTGCTTCAGGCTTTACATCTTAGTTTGTTCATAATTAGTAGAGAATTCTTGCAGCCGTGCAGCTATTGTTCCATAAAAAGCTTCATAACTCCTGAAAAGATGTTTAAATCTCACTGCACAGCTGAAGTTCTTCTTTATTTCTGCAGGAGATCAAACTGATTCATAGAGAAAAAGTTTGATATTGATAATGTTACAAATATACAGTATTTGATCCTCTCAGTAATTCAGCACCATCTCTTGTTTTTATAAAACAACATCATAAATGATATTAAACATAATTTCATATATGTCAGTAAATGTATTTGTAAAACATATCTTTAAATATGTTGTATAGGATCATTAATAATCAATTATTAAATGATGAAATGTATTTTATATGATGGTACATATGTCTTTTAGTGTGAAATATATTTATATATGAAGACAAACAGACACTGAATATGATATTTCAATAAATAAAAAACATACAAGTAACACTTAAACATAAAACACGTTATATTCAAGAATAAAAATATATAGTACGATTTACAATGGCACATGAAAATGTATATTTTTTATGTTTGACTTTTAAATAATTTTATATATGATTATAAATATACTGATTAGTAATTTCACATATAATTTAAACAAAAATAATAATTCCAAACCTAATTTAAAATAGTGAATTAATTAGCAGCATGTGACGGTAAATATTGTGTACGACATACTGTTTTTAACTGACATATTATATTATATTATATTATATTATGTTATATTATATCATATTATCTTATATTATATTATATTATCACATTTAATTTAACCACATGTGAAGTTCCTGTAAAGGATCAATAATTTATCACCTTTCTTCATATTATATTACAATCAGTTATTATTCATATTCAACATTTCTGAACATTTCATTGTAATTGTGGATGAATCTAATTTTTTTATGTTTTTGAAATAATTATGTTATTTATGAACTGATTTTTTTTTCTTTAGCCGCTGAACTAAAGTACATGATGGTAAATCTGTCATATGTGAGACATGTTGTCATAACTTTGAAAAGTATTCAATGTAAAAGTAAATAATTTATCATTAAATAGCTTCAAAATTTAGTAAAATAACATTTTCATAATTATATAATATATTATATCATTGAACCAACAAAGATTGACCTTCTTTTATATTAAATTACATCTTTTCTTCACATCAGTCACATGAAAACATGTATTTGTTATTTTATATCAAGTGTAAACATTTATGAAAATCATGAAATTCAAGATGCTTTTTTTACAAATATTTATAATATGTGGTTGATATTGTAAACATTAAAATGTCAGCGCGTATTAAACTTGAGGGTAAATATGTCCTTTATTATAATCTGTCTTTTATCATGATACAGATGAAGATTTTCCATTGTATGAAAATATAATGTTATATTATTATTAGTAAGAGTCATGATAATGATGAATGTGCACATTGAAAGAAAGAAGTGCTGAACACATGATGTTGTTTGTCCCCATATAACATATGATGACATGACATGATGAGTGTGTTTGATGTGCAGGTGAATCCAGTCTATGTGTTGAACTTTGTGCTGTATTGATGAGTAGTTTAGTGATCAGAGTCCATGTAGTTTCCAGGATCACACTGAATGCAGTGCAGTGCTGGAAGCTGCTGTTGACTGTGTCAATGTGTGTCTGTGCTGCTTGTTGCTGCTGTGAAGCTTCAGATGAGCAGATAGTGAAGCCCGTGGTGAGCGTGTACCCAGCAGCATCCAGAGCCCACCTGGAGGGGAGGAGCTCCCTGCTGTGTGTGGCCTCAGCCATGTTTCCTCCTCTGGTCCGCTTCTCCTGGATAAGACGAAAGGAGGATCAGGAGAAGCGGCTCCCTGCTGAGGGAGAGCAGCTGGAGCTCAGTGAGTCAGGATGTACCGCCACCATCTTGCCGCTTGATCGGGACGCTCTAGACACGTATAAATACCGCTGCTCCGTACGAGGGGGGCACAGTGGAGGGCCAAGCAGAACAAGGTAATGAGTGTGTTGTGCTGAAGAAACAAAGAAAGAATCTTCTGACCTGGCCATGACTCTGACCTGCACTTGGGTTGCCGTGTCACGTGAGCACTGACTGTGCTGCACACTGAAAGTGGGGGACGGGTTACTGACGTGGATCTCAGGTCAGAGAGAGAGTGACAGGCCTGATAATAAAGCTTTGTTAGCTGCTGAGGATGTTTATGAATCATCTGAATGTCAAACCTGTTAACTTATCTGGTCAGCTGCTGCTGTTGCTGCTGTTCAGTGTTCCTCCTCATACCTAGACTGTTTGACATTGTGCTAAAATTCACTAACTGATAATTAGACATATTGCCGGGCATGTGTTACTATTTAATTGAAGTACAACCTCTTTTACTTTCCTAATGCATAATCACAAGTAGGTAATAATGTGTCATGTTGACCTGCTGCTGTAAGTAGTAGTGTGCAGGCTGCAGCAGTTGTTTGTCCTTCTCTGTCTGCTGCAGCTACATGTTTCTGTTGTACAGTAATAATCAGGCCATTGACTCTATAACTGTTCAGATAACCTCAGGAAAGTGTTGCAGAAGCTGCTGGAGAAGAACCTTCTAATCTGCATCTACACCTGAAGCATCAGAGAATTATAAATAATGTCTCTGATACACTGCTGTGTTATTATTATTTTTACTGTTGTTGTTTTTTAGTATCACTGAATGTCACAGTTAAACCTTGTTACTAATAAAAACAGGTCTTAGTCATATTAAATGAAGCTTATTTGTACAGTACCTACTTTATATGAAGTAGAATGACACAACAGACTTCATGCAGTGGTGTAACAGTCTGGATGTACTGTATGTTTGAATACAGCTGCAGTTCAAACAACAAGCAGCAGCATCACATCCAGCGCACCACCGACCTCCATCGTAACTCAGCCTGAAGCAGGTGAGTTCTGTTAAATATCTTACTGTGGGCTTTGTCTCCATTACATAAAACCAATAAAAGATTCACAGAATGTAAATAAATCTCTGTACGTAAGGGAAAATGAAGAAAACCAATATTAGAGGGCCGTGATGTTCAGGCCTCAGACGGCACGGCATTAAAAACAGATACAATTCTGTGGTGGAAATCATTATGTCTCTGATCTACTGCTATGATGTTATTATTATTATTATTATTATTATTATTATTGTTATTATTATCATTATTATTATTATTATTATTATTTGTATTATTATTACTGAATGTCACAGTTAAACCTTGTTACTAATAAAAACAGGTCTTAGTCATATTAAATGAAGCTTATTTGTACAGTGCCTACTTTATATGAAGTACAATGACACAACAGACTTCATGCAGTGGTGTAACAGTCTGGATGTACTGTATGTTTGAATACAGCTGCAGGTCAGACAACAAACAGCAACAGAACCACATCCAGCAAATTGCCCACCTCCACCGTGACGTGGCGTCAAGCAGGTGAGTTCTTCACGTAGAAAGACAATCACTGACCAGTGCACCATTCTGAAGAAACGCTCCACGTTAAATATTTCTGTATGAAGAATGAATCTAATGACTGTGTGTGCAGTGAAAGGTGAAATTAACACTGTGTGTCTGTGTGTGTGTGTGTGTGTGTGTGTGTGTGTGTGTGTCAGTGTCCTTCCAGTCTCAGTGCAGGGTGAAGCTGCTCTGTGTGCTCTACACAGTGCTGATAGTGAAGAGTCTGGTGTACTGCTGTGGACTCTCTCTGCTGAGGATCCTCTGAAACAAGGGACCGTCCACCAACTGCTCACATGCTGACTGACTGTTTTCTGCTCGCCTTTTCTCACCATCAAATCTCATCAGTTCGTCTCATTGATCACTTTGATCAGCACTCACAAATGTCAATGTTCATGTTTTGTGGTTGGTTGTAAAATTTATCTTTTGATGCACAGGTTAGATTCAGTCATCCTACATATATAAATACATATATACACATATATATCTGCAGTGACTGAGTATAAATTCTGTGCTATAGTGTTATTTTCATCCTCTAGTTTATTTCCACTTTGAATTGTGACCGCAATTGTCATCGCAGACCAACAAAAAAAAACTTTGTTCCAGTCTCTGTTCATATTTCAGTGTTATTTTATCAGTTAAGCTACTTTTTTTCCATGTCAGACTTTATGTTTCATGTCCTCACAGATTAAACCATCTTTGTTTGATTGTGTCCATTTCATTCCTGCTCAGTCAGTCAGCATTCTTTGGGGGAAACTTTGGGCTGTTTTTTATTTATTTGCTGGATTTTTCTTGCTGCTGTTCAGACGCCCCTCCATCACAAAATCTCCCTGTAGAGTCAAAGTGACAAAGACTTTGTGAGCAGACTCACTGATCACATATCATCTGCTGTCATAAACATGATCTTTACTTCATTCACTCGTCGCTCCTGATTGAAATCTGCTTTAAATGGAATAACAGCGTCAAACCAAAGCAGACAAATGTCAGTGTGTTCCTTTAAGAAGCTGAAGGAACAGTTATGATACATTTCATATTATCTGAAGGGATGTTTGTTCTGTTCTGTGTGTTCTAACTCTGAACACTTGGATCATTTTCACCATGAAACACTGTTGGAAGAATGACAACATGTTGCAGCTGTCTCAGCAGACAACACATGTGTGACATTACATGTGTCTTTACTCTGTTAGATCGCTGTCACACCAATAAATCAGCTCTTCCACCACGGCTGTGTGACACATTTCAAACTAAAGCTGATCACATGCTGGATTTCTGTGTTTGCTGCTGGTGCTGACATTAAACATCACAGAGAAACACCACCACCCTGTGGTCAGTCACGGGAAGTGCAGGGACATCCACGTCATGCTGATGACGGTCGCCATGACGACACCATGACGCTCCGCCCTCTTATTTTACTGGCGACAAACCCACAGTGACATCTAGTGGATAAAAAACACACAGCAGTAAATGAGGAGTATTACTGGCATTATTGTTGGTACTACTTCTAAAAATACTTCAAATACTTTTTCTACTGCAACTATATTATGAACTATATTATTACTATATTATTCTGCTGCTGCCTGTTACAGTAGATGGTGTCATATTACTCTGACATGTACTATACTAACTATAACTATAGAAGTCTAACTAATCACAGCACTGTGTCACTTCACTTGAGACAGTACTGCAGTATTAGTTGAAGTACATCTCTGCTGGTGGGTACTGTGTGTATTTGTACTGCTTGCCTCGTAAGTTGGAGTTGAATTGCTCTTCTATAGTTTCTATTTTGATTTGTCTTCTTATTGGACACTTTTGACAGACAGAGACAAATGATGTGGTCCTGCTGATAGTTTTCATCACATCAGAAAACACTTCTATGTGTCGTTTTAAAGCTCACTTACAAACCACACATTGTCTCTTTTCATTGGGACCACTTTTTGGACCCGACCTCTGCCTGAATACCACCTGTTTCACATCCCAGGAGGGTTTTTACAGGCAGAAGCACAGCTGTGGTGGCTTCACCAGTGTCTCCCATTGTGGCTGACCTCTACATGGAGGAAGTAGAGAGCAGAGCCCTGAGCTCCTTCCAGGGAACAGAACCAGAACCACTGCTTCACATATGAGGAGCACAGCTGGATTTCAACTCTTCTGAAGCCTCCGCTGGCTTCGTCTTTACAAACTGACCCTCTGAACTTTATCTGACGTTCTGCTGGAGATCCCAAAGTTTACAACAACACCAAATGTGTCAGGCTGGATTTTGGGGAAATGTGTGTAAAATGATGCAGCAGACATGTTGAAATGTTCCATTTGATGGAGTCTTGGCTTTGAATCTTTCCCTCAGTGAAACATCCTGTAGCTTTAATGAAGAGACTGAACAACAGGAGACACAATAAAGATGTGACACTGTGTGTGGAAAAGGTTTGATGTGTCATAGAAATGAAATGATTCAGTGAAATGACAGAAATGTAAGGGGACGTTTAAGGCTTCAAATCACAGTGGAGGAGTTTTGTGGATTTGTCCTTTTGTCTTTTCATCACAGCTGTTCAATAACAGATAACAGTCTGTGCTACTAAATTCACCACCAACCTGAATGTGTTGCTGCTCACATGAATGTGGGTTTCTATTTCTATCACACGGCAGCTTCAGCCGAGCCGTCGATCGGCAGCGGCGGCCTTATCTGTGAGCCGCAGGGGCTGATGGGAGCTCTGAGGACCTGTTAGAAACCACGTGGCCCTCGTCTGATCTGGCAGCTCGTCCTGGTTTGGCCTCAGCTGCGTCAGAGCGCCACTTCTCCCCAGGTTCACCAGAGGAAACACCACTGCACAAAATGCTTTTCCTCCCAGCTGCTGCTCTGTGCTGTCTGTGTTCAGGTGAGTGTTTCCAGCCAATCAGGAGCCAACAAAGTCCACCTGGAACAAACACTGTCACACTGACCTTCATCTATCTGTCTGCTTCTCTACAGCGCTGGTTGCCATGGCAGCACAGCTGATTCAGGAGGATTTAACACTGACCAGGAAAGTTGATGGAGACGTCTCCTTCACCTGTCGATATGACCAGTGTAAACACAGTGAACTATATTGGTACCAGAAGAAAGACACAGAAACATTCGTTAGGATTCTGTATCTTAACAGGTGGAGTTGTAACTTACAGCAGAGGTACGATCATCCTCAGAAAAATGATTTCTCAGCTGTGAATAATCGTTGTGAGTTGAAGATCCAGAAAGTTAAACTCCTTCATTCAGCCACCTACTACTGCGCCTGTTGGGAGTATGGTCCCCACAGTGAGAAATGATCCGAGCAGCCTGAACAAAAACCAACAGATGAACAGACGTCAAACAGTGTTTGTGACAGGAAGAGAGCAGTAAACCACAGCCCAGGTTCACATGTTTCACCTCCATCTCAGCCACAGTCACAAACACACTGAAGTGAGGGATTTATTTCATATTCTATTTATTTATATTTTGATCAGATATTCCAGCAGGTTTATTGTTGTTTCACACAGAGAGGAAAAAGGAGACAAACACAAACACAATGAGAAAATAAAGAGGAAAATAATTCAATTACAAACTCAAACATAATCCAGATGAATCAGTAAAACAACAAACATACTTCAGAATCTTTCAATAAAATGATATCAAACATAATCAAATATTTACAGCCAAACGTCCTGCTGCTGAATAAAGTCCATCCGTCCCTCACAACACTAATGTGCTCTGAATGAAAACACTTCCAGCAGCACTTGTTGTTTAACACCTTTCAGCACATTTCACCACATCATTTCACTTCAGGACATTTTAAAAGACAAATCTTGGACATATAGCAAGTAAGTAAGTTTTTATTTATAAAGCACTTTTTTCAAAACAAAGGAGTCGTGTCTTGAAGTCTATTCTGTATTTTACTGGGAGCCAATGAAGGGATGCAAGAATTGGTGTGATGTGGGATCTGTGATTGGTTTTGGTTAGAAGTCTGGCTGCAGCGTTTTGTACGAGCTGCAGGTGAGACAGGGCTGCACGGTTGAGACAGGTGAAGAGAGCATTACAGGAGTCAAGGTGAGAGAAAATCAGGGTGTGGATTAGAAGTTCAAGATGCCTGGTTGTTAGCATCACTTTGATTTTTGAGATGTTCCGGAGTTGGAAAAAGCCTGATTTTAGAAGTTTGTTTATGTGTGAGTCAAAGATTACACCCTGGTTTCTGGAGGAGGGTTTGAGATTGGCGGCTAGAGGGCCGATCGAGGGATTCAGTTCAGGGATGAGTTTAAATCCAATGGCCTCAAAAAACACGGGCCACTAAAATGTGTTTGGTGTTTAGATTTGATCAGCATCACATGTTCCACTAGCTCACTAACAGCTTTAGCAAAACATCACCTGCCCTGTGGAAGACTCCAATCATACGCAGTGATGCAGAGTGCAAAGGTCAGAGTGTGAGCAGATAGACAGGTACGTATGTAGACAGACAGGTAGCCTGTCCAATCATTACATACAGGTCAAATAAAACCATTGGACGGCTTATTAGAGGCCTGCAGCAGCCACAGATACTGGATTTATTTTCTGTTATTTGTCAGAGTGTTTGATTTATTGATTGCTGTCGGGATGTTCACAGATTTTCTATAAATATAACAAAAAATGCTTCTAGAATAACTGACCGACCCGAGTTTGAACAGAAAGCATTCAGAATCCTGTCAGACTGACAGAATGGCAGGATTCAGAGGAACAATGGTCCAGAGAGAGTCAGAGAAAACTTCTTCATCAGAGCTCCAGAAGATCATTTGTAACCTGCGTTATAGCAACAATATTCACACATTTGTATTTTGGGCGATTTGCCAACACAACTGTGTAAATACAAATTCCAGGTTTCTGTAACAATTTGTCAGATGTACTGAAACGTTACGTTTAAACTACAAACTAAACTCTCAGGACTTTTTTGCCGTGTGGCTCTCAAAGTTTGAACAAGTGCTTCACACAACACAGCTCTGCGTCTGTCTGCAGACTTTTATTTAGTGAAGCTGTCTCTGACCACTAAAAGCCAGTCTGAGACTCTGTCTTTAGTCTTTTGTCTTTTTTCTCTCACTCAGTCACTGCCTCTCTGTCTCTCTTAATTTCTTGTCACCTTTGTCATGATGTCCATGGAGGCTGCTGAGCCCGGTCCTGTTGCCCGTTCCAGGCCCGGACCTAAACCCCTCCTCCTCCTGGTGGTCTGAAGCTGCTGTGACAGCGGTGTAAACACCAACACTCCCCGGCGGTGCTCTGAGCAGAGTCAGGTAGAAAAGCTAAGTCGTTGCTAACGTTAGCATCAGGTGGAGGCAGAGCAGCTGGAGGACATCAGAGGGAAAACCAGAAAACATTTGGTACATAAAATATGATCCAGTTGGACTAAAGTCAGTGATATGGTGCTGTGTGTGATCTGCCTCGGGGCAGGACTCATGTGGAGCTGTAGACCTCAGGACAATGGACAGAGCAGGTCTGGAGGGTGAAGGCCTGGACGCTGGTGACACAGATGGAGCCACACTAGAGGCTGGAAAACAACCAGACTGGTGGAGCCGCTCTGCAGGACGACCCTGAAGGCCCGTGGTGCTGGTGGAGCAGTTCTAGAGAACTGGAGGGACCGCTGGTAATGGAAGATCTCTACAGGGGATGAGTGCGAGAGGGCGTCGCCCTCCTCATCATCATCATCTTCATTATCGTAATTTTCTTCATAAATGATTACACTCTACAATCTTTTCTAAAAGTGTGTCCTTTTTCTGAACACCTTATCAAATCAGTTGCAGCATCAAGCCATGATCAGCACAACTCAGAGGAGGAAATCCATTGTGTTGTTCAGAGAAATACTTCTCAGTTGTCATAGTTATCAGGAAGATCCATCCATCCATCCATCCATCTTCTTCCACTTATACGGGGCCGGGTCACGTGTGCAGCTGTCTGAGCATGGACACCCAGACTTCCCTCTCTCCGGACACTTCCTCCAGCTCTTCCGGGAGCCTCACAAGGCATTCCCAGGCCAGCCGAGTGACATAGTCACTCCAGCATGTCCTGGGTCTTCCTCGGGGTCTCCTCCCGGCGGGGCATGCCAGGAACACCTCCCGAGGGAGGCGTCCAGAGGGCATCCGAAACAGATGCCCAAGCCACCTCAACTGGCTACTCTCGATGTGGAGGAGCAGCGGCTCTACTCCAAGCCCCTCCAGGGTGACAGAGCTCCTCACCCTATCTCTAAGGGAGTGCCCTACCACCCTGCAGAGGAAACTAATTTTGGCCGCTTGTATCCGGGATCTTATTCTTTCGGTCATTACCCAAAGTTCATGGCCATAGGTGAGGGTAGGAACGTAGATTGACTAGTAAATCGAGAGCTTCGCCTTTCGGCTGAGCTCAGACTGATAAAAACAACCGCATTACTGTGGCCGCTGCACCAATCCACCTGTCAATCTCGTGCTCCACCCTTCCCTCGCTCATGAACAAGACCGAAAGATTCCACAAACTCCGCCACTTGAAGCAGGAACTCTCCCTCAACCCGGAGGGAGCAAGCCACCTTTTTCCGATCGAGAACCATGGCCTCGGACTTGGAGTTGCTGATTTTCATCCCAGCTGCTTCACACTCAGCTGCAAACCGCCCCAGGACATGCTGGAGGTCCCGGCAACAAGACAAGGAGCCAACAAGACAACATCATATGCCAAAAGCAGAGATGAGATCCAGCGGCTCCCAAACCAGACCCCCTCCGGCCCCTGGCTACGCCTAGAAATTCTGTCCATAAAAATAATTAACAGAACTGATGACAAAGGGCAGCCCTGCTGGATAGTCCAACATGCACTGGGAACAGGTCTGACTTACTGCCGGCAATGCGAACCAAGCCCCTGCTCCAGTTGTACAGGGACCGTACAGCCCTTAGCAGAGGGCCTCCGGCCCCATACTCCCGAAGCACCTCCCACAGAATGCCACGAGGGACACAGTTGAATGCCTTCTCCAAGTCCACAAAGTACATTTGGACTGGTTGGGCAAACTTCCATGAACCCTCGAGCACCCAGCAGAGGGTATAGAGCTAGTACAGTGTTCCACGGCCAGGACGAAAACCGCATTGTTCCTCCTGAATCCGAGGTTCAACTATCAGCGGAATTCTCCTCCCCAGTCCCCTGGAATAGACTTTCCCCCGATAGTTGGAACACACCCTCCAGTCCCCCTTTTTGAATAGGGGGACCACCACCCCGGTCTGCCAATCCAGAGGCACTGTTTCCGACTGCCACACGATGCTACAGAGATGTGTCAACCAAGACAGCCCCACAACATCCAGAAACTTGAGGTACTCAGTTATCAGGATGAACTGACAAATTAAACAATCATAAACGCCAGAGCAAGTTTAACCATCAGGAAGTTTCTAGTGAGGGAGGGAAGTCGTATCACTATGAATCTTTGCAGTAACATGGTCAGTGTTCTCCCCTTATATCTGATGTTTTTGGATTAATATTGCAGCTTCATTAATGTGTATGTCCCATATTACTGCAAGTTGAGCTCATTTTAACTATTTTATGCACTGTTGGGTAGTTTAATCTCCAGCAATGCATCATATTCTATAGTTTATTTAGCTGAAAGAGGAGAATTTAGCCAACACATAAAGGAACACTTCATCCTTCGGTTTATCACAAATGTTCAACATCAACACATCTGGAGATTCATGGTTTTCACTTGACAGGAATGATAAACTGTAATCTGAAAAGTTAAAAGTAACTAGAACTGCAAGCAGTTATTAACGGGGGCAAAGCCCAACCGCGCGACCTCGGACCCCGCGCGACCTCGGACCCCGCACGACCTCGGACCCCGCGCACAGGCCAACGTCGGAGCCAGTTTGTGGTATTTACTGTAATGGGAAGTGCACCCGAAGTGGTAAAGGCTGAATGTGTGCCGATTTGGATTTGTTGTACTAAAACACGGCCACATTGACCAGTCATGACCAGCTTCAAGATATGGCCTAAGGAAATTTCTTAAAAATCAGTATAGCCATTCAGGACATATGAACTTCCCATATTCTTTAGCGCCCCCTAGGGGCCAAAATTCACCAAATTCGGCCCATCCCTTCCCAGTGTAATGGCAACCAAGGATCTCAAATTTGGTCTTAATAGCATTTAGTTTGATCAACATATAAAACAGTTTCCATTTTTATAGCTAGTTACAGAAATGTGTTTGTTAATAATTTCCGCATTTTTTGATTGAGCAGAATTCTTTTGATAACTTTAGACCAGGTCCAGCTGAAGAGTGTACGTGCCAAGTTTCATGCAGATCGGACAAAATCCCATGGAGGAGTTCGAAAAAGTACGTTTTGCATATGTGGCGATTTCGCGAACGAATTGTGCGGCAGAAGTGGGCGTGTCCTATGTCAAAAAACCCAGCCATATTCAGGGAACATCTGGATATAAGGTTTGTAAATGTGTTATTTAAAATGTGGAAGTTACAGGCAAAAACGCAGTTGCATCCATTATAGCGCCACCTAGTGGAGTACATGTGCAATTTTTTCATGGAAGAACTGTGTCCTATTCTTTATGTACCATATACATTTCAAAGCTCTCAGCATGATAGTTTGGCTGAAATTAATGTTTGTTGTTTATCTTGTAATAAGCCACGCCCACATTGAGCAGTCATGACCACCTTCAGGATATGGCCTCAGGATTGGCCCGACATCATACCGACCAAATTTCGTAAAAAGCAATGTTGCCAGGTCCAGCTGAAGAGTGTACTTGCCAAGTTTCACGCAGATCGGACAAAATCCGAAGGCGAAGTTCGAAAAAGTAGGTTTTCCAGTTTTTGTGATTTTGCGAAAAAACTTTTCAACTGGAAGTGGGCGTGGCCATCGCAAAGTGATTCAGCTCCATTCTGGGAATCTGGGGATACAAGGTTTTTGAATGTGCAACATACGTGTTGGGAGTTATAGGCAACAATGTGTTTTCCTAGGTTATAGCACCCCCTGCAGGCGGATTTATGTAGTTTTTTTGTGTCTGAGATATTCGCAGGAGTCTGGACCAACCCTCCAAATTGCACCGCCCTCCCTTGCACGGTTTAGCCTGCAGCACCACTTTTAGCCGGAGAAAAATAAAAATAAAAATCTTCACAATTACAATAGTGTTCCTAGCCCCGCTGGTCCCCTCGGGCTTGGCCCCCTAAAAATCTTTACATTACAATAGGGTTCCTAGCACCGCTAGTCCTAGGAAAAGCATATACTTGCATAAGCGTTCCCTCAGCCCCTTGGGCTTGGCCCCCTAAAAATCTTTACAATTATAATTGGGGTCCTAGCACCGCTGGTCCTAGGAAACACGTATGCTTGCATACGCATTACCTCAGCCCCTCGGCTTGGCCCCCTAATGAAGGCTGTCAGACAAATGTAGTGGAGTAAAAAGTCAACTATCTCCCTCTGGGTAGATACAGAAAGTGGTGTTACGGCTCCCGCCGTCATCTGTCTGTAGTGTATGTGCGTGTGTGTCTGTCTGTCTTTTTTTCTTCGTGCAGAGGGAGCGCTCCTGTCAGCCAAAGATTGTGTTGCTCCCACACGTCATTGGCTCCGCATTCCTGGCGTGGCAGTGAGGGATTGGCCTGCACCAGGAGTGGGGAACTTAAAAGCTGATGCTGCTCAAGCGACGCGGTGGATCGCTATTGCGGAGGCATCTACCACTGACAGACTGTACTAAGAAATTTCGTGTGTGACTTACTTGGAGTGTGATTGTGCGCCTGAGTGCGGGAGTGTTTGTGAGTGTGCGTGTGCTCTGGGTAACCAGAGCAAGAGCGTCTGTGTTTAGAGAAGCAGTAGGGGTGAGCTGCCTTTTCTTTTGATTCTGTTTTCTCCTGTTTTGTATTAGGTTAGGGAGTTAGGTTTAGCACTTGTCTTTTGTTTCGTTTTCTTTTCTGTAGGGTTTAGATAGATTTCGGGCTCTAGAGGTTAGATTGATTCTGTTTGTTATTTTAGGCCTGGGCTCACCCTGAAGCCACGCTTCATCACTGTATATATTGCATCTGTTGTCTTGCAAATAAATTGTTTGGTTTTCACTGAACTCGTGTTTGGGTGTTGGTTATTTATGTTAGGCTCGTCTCCCTAGATCAAGCGTAACAGTGGCATCAAATGGAAATATTCAAGTAAAGTTAGTCAACTGAATTTAGATTAAACATTCCCAACTCTGCATTTATATCTCCTAAACAGTTGAACTGTAAATAGTTTTATTAATTGCACATTATCAGGCCCAGTGCCACTGTCCTTTATTAGGTCTAACATGTAGTTACCTTTAAATCTAAAGGGGTCTTGTGGATTTTCAAAACACTTTGTGGATTCTTTAAGGATCAGCTGTTATACATGGTGAATTGCTCTCTTCAGATGGGTGTCTTCCCGGCCTCCTTTAAAACGGCGGTGGTGAAGCTCCTTCTGATGCCGGATGGACGTGGGTGGCGAGCACAGGACAAAGACAAAGACGAAGATAAGGAAACAAACATGTTGCTGAAGGAAATGAAATTGTGAAGTACGAAGAAGGATAATATTGAAAAACAGTTCAGTTGCAAGGTTGACAACGTGTATGGTTCCCTTGAAAAAATTATGAAAGCCGAACTGAAGAAGTCCGTTAAGGAGATACGAGAAAATATCGACCTGGAAATAGGTATCCTAAAGTCACGATTGGATTCACTTGAAGAAAAAATACAGACAACTAGCTCCAAGCCCTCTGATAAATTTGACCCTGATGTGTTGATTGTGATACCGGGTCTGGCCTACGATGAAGGGAAGGATTTAAATGGAAAAGTAAGAGAGCTACTGGAGAGTGGTTTGGAGTGTGAACCTGCGCCAGAAATTGCTGCGGTGCAGAGAATGCGAGCAAGAGGACCCGGTCCAGGTGTGGTGAAAGTTGCCTTCACTAATGTGGAGGACAAGGTGGCGGTGCTCAGGTGTAAACAGAGGCTGAAGAGCAATGCCCAGTTCAAAAGAGTTTAACTTGGTCACAACAGCATGTTGCATAAAAGAGCTAAAAAAGCATCAGGAGGAGTTGGCATTTTAGTTAAGAACTATTTGCTGGATTATTTTAGCATACAAGTAGTGGACAAGTCTATGGATGATATAATTGGAGTATGTTTGGAGCATCGGGAGCTGCAGTATAGTATAGTTATCTTTTACTGCTTTCTACCACCAGGGGGATCTACAAGAGGACAGGATTCTGTAACTTTTTTTACTCATCTGCTGGCCCAGGTTTACTCCTTGGAAGCTGATGTCATTTATTTATGCGGAGACTTTAACAGTCGTATTTCAAATAAAGATGACTGTATTGGGGATATTGATAATGTCCCACCTCGAGTGGCCATAGACCTAAGCATGAACAGTCACAGGGAATCATTCCTTGAATTTCTCAGGGATTGTAAATGCTGTGTCCTAAATGGCAGAATAAATCCTGATACTGGATTTTGATCTTAGGAGACCCCCAGGGCTCACCAGCATAAAGGGTCAGACAGTGGAGTGTGTAGATAACTATAAATACCTTGGGACCATCATTGATAATAAGCTAAACTGCGAGACAAACTGTGAAGCTGTGCACAAGAAGGGGAACCAGCGTTTACATTGTCTGAGGAAATTGTCCTCTTTTCACATTGACAGTAAAATGCTAACCATGTTCTACCACTGCTTCATTGAATCGGTTATATCCTTCAGCATGGTGTCCTGGTTCAGCAACCTGCACCTTTAAATGCTAATGAGCTCCTTCTGTCAACGCCTACTTGGGGAGCCTTGCCTGCTATGTCACTCTCAGGTAGAGGAAGCCCCTTATGCTAACAGTAGCATGCGCTAATGTTTACGGTGGATGTATCACTATGGCTCGCGGAGATTTTTTCGTTCAACCGAACCAGTTTGACCCAGAATCGGACCCAGAAAGAGAGGCTCCTGAAGAAATACAGACTCTGCGGCTGCAGCAGGACGTTTCAGAATGGTAAGTGTGGCAAAATAATGTTAGTTTGTTTGTATGTGTTGTTACAGTAACTATCATGTAGCTAATGGCTAACAGCTAGCGAAAGCTGTGTTCGTCTCCAACACAGTCTCCAAACTCTTGGACACTGTTCACATCGTCTCTGTCTCCAGTCTGCACATGTTTCCAAACTTTTTACTGTGACAACCAAGCTCCCTCGTAATATTCTTAACATCAAACTCGCTTCAAACGCCATTGCATAACGGACCGAAGTGGAGCTAACGAGTTAGCCAATTTCCAGCTGACTTCACCATACTCGTCGGCAACTGTAAATACTATCAAACCGCGGCGACACTTATGGGTGGCTCGGCACTTTGCTGGGTCCAGTATGGTTGAGACTGATCCTTTTACAAGGGTCAGTGTCAAGGCAAAGCCAGCTTTGTACTGACCCTCGTTACTGAAGCAGTCCGATTTGAAGTGGTTAGCATACACACACAAGCTAACACGAACCGCAGCCGGCACGTTGTCGTTAAAAATAAAACACAGCCACGGTCTCTTCTGTTGTTCTGTAGCTCGGACAGAATATAGGCACTTATGTTGATTTATACAGCCAACAACAGCGCAATTGCGTGTCTAGCTCTGAGCGACAACATTGTGAAACACTGCTGTCTCTCCGCTGGACACACCGAACTTCACCTCGGGGATGAACGCCCCCCTCTCTGATATCTCCTATCACTGCGCAGAGGAGGCTGGCCTATGATAATGACTCCTTTCATTACGTTACGAAAGGAGCAGAATCTGAACAGCCTGTAGGAGCGCCGTGTTACCAGTGGGTGGGCTGCAGAGACCATGCAGGAATCACTTGTTTTCCTCATTCGGGGAGTTGGCAGGCTCAGGGAGGAGCAGCTTATATATGTAGTGACCAGAGAAAACGTGTTTTTTTATGATATGGGACCTTTAAAACTGCTTGCTTTATTTCTCAAACCTGGAAAAGACGACAGGTAAATTTGTTTAATTAATTTTTGATGTGCTGATGTTATTGATCTGGTCCAGTTGTGCTCTGGATCTGGTTTGGTTCTTTGTTTTCTTTTTTGGTGTCCTATAAGCCCATGCGGGCTGGGCATACATGCATGCATGACACAATGATAAAAGTAATTCATTCATTCATTCATTCTGAAGAAGAGCAACCTAGATCCCAACATCTTTAGTAATTATCGGCCTGTATCCAACTTACCATTTTTCAGGAAAATTTTGGAAAAACAATTTTCTTTTCATCAAGTAAATGATTTTTTAATTGCAAATAACATTTTAGAGAAGTATCAGTCTGGTTTTAGGACGAACCACAGTACAGAGACAGCCCTTTTAAAGATTTTAAACGACATCAGGTGAAACTTAGAACATAAACTCACAGTATCGGCATTACTGGATCTAAATGCCGCCTTCGATACAGTAGACCATCACATTTTATCAAATAGGCTGAAGAACCTGGTCGGCCTCTCTGGTACTGTTCTTAACTGGTTTGTCTCTTACCTCACAGATCGACACTTCTTTGTAAGTATGGATACATGTTCCTCAGAAACCCACAAAATAAAGTGTGGGGTTCCCCAAGGGTTATTTTTTGGGTCCAACTCTTTTTAATCTTTACATGCTTCCCCTTGGGGACGTCATCAGGAGGCACGGCATCAGCTTTCATAGTTATGCTGACGATACGCAACTGTACATCTCCGTGTCTTCTGATGACACAGGGCCTATTGACGTCCTTTTTAACTGCATTTTAGATATCAAGACATGGATGGCAGCGAATTTCCTACAGCTCAACCAGAACAAAACAGAGGTTTTACTCATTGGTCCTGAAGGCCAGAAAGAGAAACTTTTACCAAAGTTAAAGGATTTTGAACCATCACAATCTGTAAAAAATCTGGGTGTGATTTTTTTATTCTGAGCTCAGTTTTATTCCACACATCAGAAATATAACAAAGATTAGAAAGAAAATAAAGGTTTTTACCATCTTAAGAATGTAGAATATAGAGTCCACTCGTTTCTCTCTCAGGCCAGCATGGAGGTGCTGATGCATGCTTTTATCTTCTGTCGCTTAGACTATTGTAATGCCCTGCTCTCTGGCCTTCCCAAAAAGAGCATTTCGATTTTACAATTATTACAAAACTCAGCTGCTCGAGTGCTGACAAGGACCAGAGGGCGGGAGCACATTACACCGGTTTTAAAGCCGCTGCATTGGCTCCCCGTGCTTTTCAGGATTGATTTTAAGGTTCTTTACTAGTTTTTAAGTGTCTTAACGGTCTTGGGCCTTCTTATTTATTTGACCTGCTTTTACTCTTTCGGCCCCCGAGGACCCTGAAGTCCTCCAGCACCGGCCTTTTGACCATACCACAGGTTAGTTCGAAAAAGCACGGGGAGGTGGCTTCCATTTATTATCGGCCCCGACTGTGGAACAGCGTGCCGGAGAACCTCAGGGTCGCGCAGACTGTTGAGGTTTTTAAAAAGAGGCTCAAGACCCACCATTTTAATTAAGCATTTAATTGATTTTAAGTTATTTTGAATCCCTTTTATGCTGTGCTAATCATAGCACTTGTATCCTTTATCCTTTTTTACTGTTTTAATCTCTCATGTTTTTAGCCTCTATGTCATGACTGTAGATTCTTGGTTGTTGTGTTGTGTCTGGTTTTGTCTTGTGGTTTTTTGTATTTGATTTCTGTGTCTATGTATCTTGTCTTGTGTCTTGTTTTTCCCATGCCCTCATGTGTCCTTTAAGTTCTCCTGTGTTTTTTCCTATGTTCCCTCTGGCTCCCTCTGTCTATTGCCTTGGTCCCTTCATGTTCTCGTGTGCTCCTCCCCTTCGTTATCTCACCTGTTGGTCTACCTCACCTGTTCCTCGTCTTGTCATCAGTGTCTGTGTATTTAGTCTCTGTGTTCCCTTCACTCCTTGTCTGGTCATTGTTCTTGTCAGCCCCTGTTTATGTCCATGCTCTCATCCATGTTCTTCGAGTCCCTTCATGGTATGTTTTGGTTTTGAGTTTTCCATGTTTGATTTGTACTTTGCCTTTTTCTTTGCACTTTGTTGAACTGTTTTATTTTGCTACTTTGTCTTGCTGTTTTTGGTTGATACTTTGCCTCTTGCCCCGTTTTGTCTGCTCCTGTTTTTGTGTTCAGCTTTATAATAAAGCTCGCCTTTCGTTCCCTCATATCCCTGCCTCTTGTGTAACTGCATTTGGGTCCACCTTCCCCTTTCCAAAGTCTTCCCTTTAACCCCCCGCCTGACACTCTATGCTTTTCTGTTTTAGTTCCTCATGTTTTTAGCTTCTATGCGTTTTGCTTTATTTTACTGTTTTAGCCTTTTAGCTTTTAATCTCCAGTGTTTCCTCACGGGGGCCTGCCTGACTGGGAGTTGTCTCTGGCCTGGCTGCTGGGGGTGCTATCGCATGGATGGTTTCGGCCCAGGTGGCGAGAGGGCTCTGCACCCTGGTGTAGGGCCTCTTGCCTGCCTGGGTTGGGGTGGTCTCTGTGGCGGCGCTCCATGCGGCCTTAGACCGAGATCTCTCTCAGTGTGGTTGGCCCCCCAAAGGTAGCTTCCTCCACGCCTCAGGTCTTGCCGGCCAGCCATGTGTCTGTAGTGACAACTAGTGTATATGAGGGTGTGAGTATGTATGTCTGTGTGTCTGTGAGTCTGCGTGCGTATGTCTGAGTGTGTGTGTGTGTGTGTGTGTGTGTATTTGTCTCTGTGCATGTCTGTGGGCGTGGGAGGGTTGGGTTCTTTTAATTTTCGTCTCTTGATTTTATTTGCTGTTTCTTTTTTTCTGTTTTAATCTCTGTAAGGCTCTTTGAGCTACTTTTCTGTATGAAAAGCGCCATACAAATAAAGATTGACGGTGAACTCATGAATGTCGACCCATCTGTTGACGATAACTGCTGATATTGTCATGTTGCAGTGAACTATTTGTACAGTTTGGATGAAAATTACACTGCCTTCATTTACCTGAGTCACCTTAGACATCATCACAACAGTTGCCCCCCTGAGAGATTTGGCAGGAGCTGCCACTGGAGCTGGTGGAGCTGTCAGAGTCAGGAAAACAAGAGGTTACAGAACCACAGCCACAGGAGACTGATTCAGCACAGGAACTGGAGACAGCTGCAGCTCAGCTCAGACAGGTTGCTGCAGAACAGGAACAGAGGACTGCTGCAAGGCAGAGCAGGAGGCCGGCAGCTGGAGGTCTGGACGGGGATCAGGAAAGACCGCCGGTCCGGCTCTGGAGCCAGTCTGCTGACCTGCAGACCAGGAAGCAGGAACAGGTGTCGACTGGGCCGCCGACTGAGGACCAGGAAATGTTGGACCTGCTGATGGAGCTAGATAACAAGTCAGAATCAACAAAGTCAATGAATGAAGTTCATCCTCTGGGGACCAAGAATGTGTGTAGAAAATGTCATGTCAGTCCATCCATCCATCCTTTGGTCCAGGTCCAATCCATGTGGACTAAAGTAGTGGAGCGACAGACATTAGCATCCACAGAGCAACACTGCTAGTGTGTCTAAAAAGACAATAAAAGAAGAGACAGTCATGTTGATATGAACATTAGAGAAACACATCATGGAGCTGAAACATGATCCTGCTTCATCATTTGGACTCGTTCACCTCAGCCGACACGTTCAACAGCACACAGGTTTTTGTATTACTCTTTCTCGCAGTGGGGGTCAAGTTCGCATTACCTAATCTTTGTCTCTGGAACTAAACTGTTTGTAACAGGTAAGAATAAAGCTTCATTTTCCTTCAGTTGTTTTTATTGAACAAGTGTAAAATGTGTTTTTAATGAGTTTCTGCTGCTTCAGGCTTTACATGTTAGTTTGTTCATAATTAGTAGAGAATTCTTGCAGCCGTGCAGCTATTGTTCCATAAAAAGGTTCATAACTCCTGATAAGATGTTTAAATCTCACTGCACAGCTGAAGTTCTTCTTTATTTCTGCAGGAGATCAAACTGATTCATAGAGAAAAAGTTTGATATTGACAATGTTACAAATATACAGTATTTGATCCTCTCAGTAATTCAGCACCATCTCTTTTTTTTATAAAACATCATCATATATGATATTAAACATCATTTAATATGTCAGTAAATGTATTTGGAAAACATAAAACTTTAAATATGTTATAATTATAATAATATGTTCATCAATAATGATAATAATCAAAGTATAATTTAAGCAAAAAATGATAACTCCAAACTTGATTTCAAATACTCAAAAGTAAATGTATTGGTAGCGCATGATTATAAAAATTGTTTTGTTTTGTTTCGTTTTGTTTTCTTCCGCTTTCTCCATGCGGGTCGCGGGTGATGTTACCGCTTTATACCACCTGTTTTCAAGGTGGAGCCGGGGTCACTGGGGCCAAATCCAGTGACTCTATGGGCGAAGGCCAGGGTACTCCCTGGATGAGTAGCCAGCTCATCGCAGGGCTCTTAGCGCTTAGAATAAAAATTGTGTATGACATATTTAATTATATTATATTATATTATATCATATTATATTATGTTATGTTATATTATCACATTTAATTTAATCATCCATGGAGTTCGTGTAAATGGTCAATACATTCTTCCATTTCTTCATATTATATTACAAAGCAGTTATTATTCATGTTCAACATATTTGAACATTTCATTGTAATTGTCTATAAATGTAAAAAATGCTGTTAAATGATAATTATATTATTGATGAACTGATTTGTTTTTCTTGAGCAGCTGAAATAAAGCACATGATGGTAAATCTGTCATATGGTAGACATGTTGCAATATATTTAAAAAGTCTTTTATGTGGATGTAAATATATATTTTGTAATTAAATATATATTAACATAAGATTTAAAGCAGCTTCAAAATTTTGCAAAGGAACATTTTCGTAATGATATATTTTATATCATTAAACCAACAAAATGTTGCCTTCTTTATATAAAATTAGATCTTTTTTTACAATACTCATATGAAAGCATGTGTTTGTCATTGTGTATTAAATCATGAAATTCAAGGTGCATTTTTTATAAATATTTATAACATGGGATTGGATATTGTAAACATTAAAACGTCAGCGCGTATTAAACTTGAGGGTAAATATGTCCTTTATTATAATCTGTCTTTTATCATGATACAGATGAAGATTTTCCATTGTATGAAAATATGATGTTATATTATTATTAGTAAGAGTCATAATAATGATGAATGTGCACATTGAAAGAAAGAAGTGCTGAACACATAATGTTGTTTGTCCCCATATAACATATGATGACATGACATGATGAGTGTGTTTGATGTGCAGGTGAATCCAGTCTATGTGTTGAACTTTGTGCTGTATTGATGAGTAGTTTAGTGATCAGAGTCCATGTAGTTTCCAGGATCACACTGAATGCAGTGCAGTGCTGGAAGCTGCTGTTGACTGTGTCAATGTGTGTCTGTGCTGCTTGTTGCTGCTGTCAAGCTTCAGATGAGCAGATAGTGAAGCCCGTGGTGAGCGTGTACCCAGCAGCATCCAGAGCCCACCTGGAGGGGAGGAGCTCCCTGCTGTGTGTGGCCTCAGCCATGTTTCCTCCTCTGGTCTGGGTCTCCTGGGAAAGACAAAAGCAGGATTGGACGTACTGGCTTCCTGCTAAGGGAGAGCAGCTGGAGCTCAGAGAGTCGGGCTGTAGCGCCGCCATCTTGCCGCCTGATCGGGACGCTCTCCACACATATAAATACCGCTGCTCCGTCCGGCACGAGGGGGGCACAGTGAAGGCCAAAAGAGAACAAGGTAATAAGTGTGTTTATACTTAATATGAAGTAGAATGACACAACAGACTTCATGCAGTGGTGTAACAGTCTGGATGTACTGTATGTTTGAATACAGCTGCAGTTCAAACAACAAGCAGCAGCATCACATCCAGCGCACCACCTACCTCCTTCAAAACGCAGCCTGAAACAGGTGAGTTCGGTTATTTATATGTTACTGTGGGCTTTGTCTCCATGACATAAAACCAATAACACATTCACAGGATATAAATAAATCTCTGTACGTAAGGGAAAATGAAGAAAACCAATATTGGAGGGCCGTGATGTTCAGGCCTCAGACGGCACTGCATTAAAAACAGATACAATTCTGTGGTGGAAATCATTACGTCTCTGATCCACTGCTTTGTTGTCATTGTTATTATTATTATTATTATTATTATTATCATTATCATTATTATTATAATAATAATACTTATTATTATTATTATCATCATTATTATCATTATTGTTATTGTTATTAGTAGTAGTAGTAGTATTATTACTATTATTATTATTGTTGTTGTTTTTATTATTATTATCATTATTATTAGTAGTATTATTATTGTTATTATTTAATGCTACAGTTAAATCTCAATACTAATTAAATGCAGAATGTAGTCAGGTAAAATGAAGTTTATTTGTACAGTGCCTCCTTTATATGAAGTAGAATGACACAACAGACTTCATGCAGTGGTGTAACAGTCTGGATGTACTGTATGTTTGAATACAGCTGCAGTTCAAACAACAAGCAGCAGCATCACATCCAGCGCACCACCTACCTCCATCGTAACGCAGCCTGAAACAGGTGAGTTTTTCACGTACAAATAAAATCACTGACCACAGCACCATTCTGAAAAATCAACAGTGTGTGTGTGTGTGTGTGTGTGTGTGTGTGTGTGTGTGTGTGTGTGTGTGTGTGTGTGTGTGTGTGTGTGTGTGTGTGTGTGTGTGTGTGTGTGTGTGTGTCAGTGTCCTTCCAGTCTCAGTGCAGGGTGAAGCTGCTCTGTGTGCTCTACACAGTGCTGATAGTGAAGAGTCTGGTGTACTGCTGTGGACTCTCTCTGCTGAGGATCCTCTGAAACAAGGGACCGTCCACCAACTGCTCACATGCTGACTGACTGTTTTCTGCTCGCCTTTTCTCACCATCAGATCTCATCAGTTCGTCTCATTGATCACTTTGATCAGCACTCACAAATGTCAATGTTCATGTTTTGTGGGTGGTTGTAAAATGTATCTTTTGATGCACAGGTTAGATTCAGTCATCCTACATATATAAATACATATATACACATATATATCTGCAGTGACTGAGTATAAATTCTGTGCTATAGTGTTATTTTCATCCTCTAGTTTATTTCCACTTTGAATTGTGACTTGTATAATAATAGAACATGAAGCTGAATCATTAGCTGTCTGCTAGATATTTGATTGTTTTAGTATTTTTCTCTTCTTGTCTTTCTTTTTGATACATTATGCAGAGTGTGGCAGCTTTGTTAAATTCTTTCAGTGTAACATTCTCAATAAAGTGAAAAATCACAGTGTGTGTTTTAGAAACAGTCTTGTTTTTATGGATTTCAGTTTGTCTTCAGAGCAAATCATCAGAAACAGAATCAACTTCATGGACCATGTATGTTGACGCCTACAAGTCATTTGACTCTGGTTGTAATTAGCTCTCAATATACTTTCACACAGCAGCAAGAACAAATGTAGAGGAAGATGTGAATATTAGCATACAGCTAAACAAGGACAACAAAGCTAAAGAAAGAGAAGCAAACAGAAACATATAGCTATTATATACAAGTCAGTAGGTGTGGCTGTGCCACCAGGTTCAGTGCTGAGCCCCTTTTATAATTGTGTCAGTGTGGATGTCAAACTCTACGCTGATGACACTGTTGTTTACACACATGAACAAACAGCAGAGCGAGCTGCTTTCAAGCTACAACTGCTATAAAATGATCACACAGCAGCTTCATCAGTCGCCTTCAGTTTGAATGATGACTGTGTTTATTTTTTGTCAGCCAATAAAATGTTATTTAACTCTCTCAGCGTTTACACCAGAATCATTCAACATGTTTTCACAGCAGTTTCACACCTTCACATGAGTGTTTTTGAGTTTGTAAGTCAGACAAAAACAGCCGTGAAACTTAAAAACAGGCTTCATGCCACAGTAACATGTCACATTTGGAGCTGTGTGAGTGAAGCACAGACAGCTGCACTGATACAAACTGAAGCTAGAAGCTGACTGACAGGAGATCAGTGGCTCAGTGGGGTTAACCAGGTGAACTGTTGGAAACTGACCACTGATTGAGACGGACACACGACTCTGACGGCTCTGACAGCAGCTCTCTGATCAGCTGGAACCTCATTATGAGACCTGAGGTGAACCAACATGGACGCTCCACTTCAGCTTCACTAAACAACAAGACGACTTGTTTGTCTCTGTGGTTTGTGTTTCTGTCTGAGTGGTTTGTGTTCTGTCGCTCTGATCGATGAGAACAGATGAACCACATGTTCCTGTAAATGTTACAGTCGAGGAGTCGCTGCTTCAAATCCTCTCATTGTCATTTAAACACTTTGAGGAAGAAAAGTTTGAATTTATCTGAAATTTTATTTTTTACAGGGGAAATTTATGAGAGTATGGAAGATTTCAGAAACACCAACAATTAACAGTTGTTTATTTCTTTCCCTGCAAAAACTCTTTAACATGAGAAAATCATTTATTATTAATCATGATGTACAAATCATGTAATATCATGATATTTACTACACATTACTATATATATATCCACAGTTTTATTAAATTGTGTTTTAGTGGTTATTAAATAAATTAGTCAAGTGAAATATGAGAAAATTAAACCTAATACACACTGAGTAATATACAGTATATGATTGTTTTCTTCTGGCTGAAAATTAAACGTTTCTTTGCCCTGTTCCTCAAAATAAACTGAAGTATGTTTCATGTACACTGGATGTTTCTGTAGTTTTGTGTGTATATCACAAGTTTTTATGTGTCAGCTGTTACATTCACTAAATATTTAAAAACATTGCATTGTGATTAATCTATGATCAGTATTATTTATATGATGGTGAATAAGACAGATGAAGCTGAGACAGTGAGTACTGAGCGCTGTAACTGTTGTAACTGTCATTGTGTTGTTCATGTGAAAAAGTGCAGCTAACGGTGAGGAGGCTGCAGAGCAGAAACCCACACAGCCCGTCTGCTGCAGGAAAGGAAGTGCTGGTTGGCTCTCAACAGTTTTTTATGAGTCCTAATAACCACTGAGAACAGATTCATATCTGCTGCTGTACACACTCATCAACTCCTCTCCCTCTCTGGACTGCTTTGTCTTTTCTCTTGTTGTCTGGAAGCCTTTTTTCCACTGAGCCCTCCACCCACACAAAGTTGAACTGAGCCCAGAGACCAACAGTGACCCCCCATCTGGAGCTCACGTCCATGAATATAATGAAGTACTACCTGTATTAGTATTTATTTTCCTTTAGCTCTATTCATTCAGAATATCAGACAAACAGCTGCGTCTTTATTTTATGTTTTTTGTAAAAGTTTTATCCATGTCAGGCTTTATGTTTCATCTCCTCACAGATTAAACCATCTTTGTTTAATTGTGTCCATTTCATTCCTGCTCAGTCAGTCAGCATTCTTTGGGGGAAACTTTGGGCTGTTTTTTATTTATTTGGTGGATTTTTCTTGCTGCTGTTCAGACGCCCCTCCATCACAAAATCTCCCTGTAGAGTCAAAGTGACAGAGACTTTGTGAGCAGCCTCACTGATCACAAATCATCTGCTGTCATAAACATGATCTTTACATCATTCACTCGTCTCTCCTGATTGAAATCTGCTTTAAATGGAATAACAGCGTCAAACCAAAGCAGACAAATGTCAGTGTGTTCCTTTAAGAAGCTGAAGGAACAGTTATGATACATTTCATATTATCTGAAGGGATGTTTGTTCTGTTCTGTGTGTTCTAACTCTGAACACTTGGATCATTTTCACCATGAAACACTGTTGGAAGAATGACAACATGTTGCAGCTGTCTCAGCAGACAACACATGTGTGACATTACATGTGTCTTTACGCTGTTAGATCGCTGTCACACCAATAAATCAGCTCTTCCACCACGGCTGTGTGACACATTTCAAACTAAAGCTGATCACATGCTGGATTTCTGTGTTTGCTGCTGGTGCTGACATTAAACATCACAGAGAAACACCACCACCCTGTGGTCAGTCACGGGAAGTGCAGGGACATCCACGTGATGCTGATGACGGTCGCCATGACGACACCATGACGCTCCGCCCTCTTATTTTACTGGCGACAAACCCACAGTGACATCTAGTGGATAAAAAACACACAGCAGTAAATGAGGAGTATTACTGGCATTATTGTTGGTACTACTTCTAAAAATACTTCAAATACTTTTTCTACTGCAACTACATTATGAACTATATTATTACTATATTATTCTGCTGCTGCCTGTTACAGTAGATGGTGTCATATTACTCTGACATGTACTATACTAACTATAACTATAGAAGTCTAACTAATCACAGCACTGTGTCACTTCACTTGAGACAGTACTGCAGTATTAGTTGAAGTACATCTCTGCTGGTGGGTACTGTGTGTATTTGTACTGCTTGCCTTGTAAGTTGGAGTTGAATTGCTCTTCTATAGTTTCTATTTTGATTTGTCTTCTTATTGGACACTTTTGACAGACAGAGACAAATGATGTGGTCCTGCTGATAGTTTCATCACATCAGAAAACACTTCTATGTGTCGTTTTAAAGCTCACTTACAAACCACACATTGTCTCTTTTCATTGGGACCACTTTTTGGACCCGACCTCTGCCTGAATACCACCTGTTTCACATCCCAGGAGGGTTTTTACAGGCAGAAGCACAGCTGTGGTGGCTTCACCAGTGTCTCCCATTGTGGCTGACCTCTACATGGAGGAAGTAGAGAGCAGAGCCCTGAGCTCCTTCCAGGGAACAGAACCAGAACCACTGCTTCACATATGAGGAGCACAGCTGGATTTCAACTCTTCTGAAGCCTCCGCTGGCTTCGTCTTTACAAACTGACCCTCTGAACTTTATCTGACGTTCTGCTGGAGATCCCAAAGTTTACAACAACACCAAATGTGTCAGGCTGGATTTTGGGGAAATGTGTGTAAAATGATGCAGCAGACATGTTGAAATGTTCCATTTGATGGAGTCTTGGCTTTGAATCTTTCCCTCAGTGAAACATCCTGTAGCTTTAATGAAGAGACTGAACAACAGGAGACACAATAAAGATGTGACACTGTGTGTGGAAAAGGTTTGATGTGTCATAGAAATGAAATGATTCAGTGAAATGACAGAAATGTAAGGGGACGTTTAAGGCTTCAAATCACAGTGGAGGAGTTTTGTGGATTTGTCCTTTTGTCTTTTCATCACAGCTGTTCAACAACAGATAACAGTCTGTGCTACTAAATTCACCACCAACCTGAATGTGTTGCTGCTCACATGAATGTGGGTTTCTATTTCTATCACACGGCAGCTTCAGCCGAGCCGTCGATCGGCGGCGGCGGCCTTATCTGTGAGCCGCAGGGGCTGATGGGAGCTCTGAGGACCTGTTAGAAACCACGTGGCCCTCGTCTGATCTGGCAGCTCGTCCTGGTTTGGCCTCAGCTGCGTCAGAGCGCCACTTCTCCCCAGGTTCACCAGAGGAAACACCACTGCACAAAATGCTTTTCCTCCCAGCTGCTGCTCTGTGCTGTCTGTGTTCAGGTGAGTGTTTCCAGCCAATCAGGAGCCAACAAAGTCCACCTGGAACAAACACTGTCACACTGACCTTCATCTATCTGTCTGCTTCTCTACAGCGCTGGTTGCCATGGCAGCACAGCTGATTCAGGAGGATTTAACATTGACCAGGAGAGTTGATGGAGACGTCTCCTTCAGCTGTCGAACTGACCAGTGTGACAGCAGCTATGTAGTCTGGTACCAGAAGAAAGACACAGAAACATTCACAAGGATTCTGTATCTGTTCAGGGATAGTGATGACACTTATAAAGAGTTCAATCATCCTCAGGAAGATGATTTCTCAGCTGTGTATAATCAGAATGTCTGTGAGTTGAAGATCCAGAAAGTTAAACTCCTTCATTCAGCCACCTACTACTGCTCCTGTTATAAATATGATGCCCACAGTGAGAAATGATGCGAGCAGCCTGAACAAAAACCAACAGATGAACAGACGTCAAACAGTGTTTGTGACAGGAAGAGAGCAGTAAACCACAGCCCAGGTTCACATGTTTCACCTCCATCTCAGCCACAGTCACAAACACACTGAACTGAGGGATTTATTTCATATTCTATTTATTTATATTTTCATCAGATATTCCAGCAGGTTTATTGTTGTTTCACACAGAGAGGAAAAAGGAGACAAACACAAACACAATGAGAAAATAAAGAGGAAAATAATTCAATGAAAAACTCAAACATAATCCAGATGAATCAGTAAAACAACAAATATACTTCAGAATATTTCAATAAAATGATAACAAACATCATCAAATATTTACAGCCCAACGTCCTGCTGCTGAATAAAGTCCATCCGTCCCTCACAACACTAATGTGCTCTGAATGAAAACACTTCCAGCAGCACTTGTTGTTTAACACCTTTCAGCACATTTCACCACATCATTTCTCTTTAGGACATTTTAAAAGACAAATCTTGGACACATGGAAAGTAAGTAAGTTTTTATTTATATCAAACTTTCGTCAAAACAAAGTTTGCAAAGTGCTGAACAGGGTACAGTAAACATAAAACATAATTAAAAACAAACATAAAAGTAAAGAAAATAAAATAGAGATAAAATTAAATAAACATACATGTACAGATATGTGCAAAGAATAATTACAGTTCTATTGTAGGGAATGCAAGATGATAGAGATGTTTTGAGAAGTTTTTTGAAAACATTTAGTGATTCAGCTGCTCTGACAGAAGAGGGTAGACTGTTCCAGAGGGATGAGGCCCTGACGGCAGAAGCACAGTCACCCTTAGATTTGAGGAAGCAGCGGGGTACAGATAGGAGGCCTAGGTCAGAAGATCTGAGTGGTCTAGAGGTGGAGTAAGGGTGTAAGAGGTCAGAAATGTAGGGAGGGGCGAGACCATGAAGGGCCTTGTATGTGAGGAGTCGTGTCTTGAAGTCTATCCTGTATTTTACTGGGAGCCAATGAAGGGATGCAAGAATTGGTGTGATGTGGGATCTGTGATTGGTTTTGGTTAGAAGTCTGGCTGCAGCGTTTTGTACGAGCTGCAGGCGAGACAGGGCTGCACGGTTGAGACAGGTGAAGAGAGCATTACAGGAGTCAAGGTGAGAGAAAATCAGGGTGTGGATTAGAAGTTCAAGATGGCTGGTTGTTAGCATCACTTTGATTTTTGAGACGTTCCGGAGTTAGAAAAAGCATGATTTTACAAGTTTGTTCATGTGTGAGTCAAAGTGCAAATTGTGGTCAAAGATTACACCCTGGTTTCTGGAGGAGGGTTTGAGATTGGCAGCTAGAGGGCCGACCGAGGGATTCAGTTCAGAGATGAGTTTAAATCCAATGGCCTCAAAAAACACGGGCCACTAAAATGTGTTTGGTGTTTAGATTTGATCAGCATCACATGTTCAACTAGTTCGCTAACATACGCAGTGATGCAGAGTGCAAAGGTCAGAGTGTGAGCAGACAGACAGGTACGTATGTAGACAGACAGGTAGCCTGTCCAGTCATTTCATACAGGTCAAATAAAACCATTGGACGGCTTATTAGAGGCCTGCAGCAGCCACAGATACTGGATTTATTTTATGTTATTTGTCAGAGTGTTTGATTTATTGATTGCTGTCGGGATGTTCACAGATTTTCTATAAATAAAACAAAATATGCTTCTAGAATAACTGACCGACCCGAGTTTGAACAGAAAGCATTCAGAATCCTGTCAGACTGACAGAATGGCAGGATTCAGAGGAACAATGGTCCAGAGAGAGTCAGAGAAAACTTCTTCATCAGAGCTCCAGAAGATCATTTGTAACCTGCGTTATAGCAACAATATTTAGACATTTGTATTTTGTGTGATTTCCCAACACAACTGTGTAAATACAAATTCCAGGTTTCTGTAACAATTTGTCAGATGTAATGAAATGTTACATTTTAACTACAAATTAAACTCTCAGGACATTTTTTGTCGTGTGGCTCTGTGCTTCTATAAATACAGAGTCAGATTGCAGCGCTAAGTCAGTTTCTATCAGTCGGTCGGTCGGTTTCTATTTCTATCACACGGCAGCTTCAGCCGAGCCGTCCATCGGCAGCGGCGGCCTTATCTGTGAGCCGCAGGGGCTGATGGGAGCTCTGAGGACCTGTTAGAAACCACGTGTCCCTCGTCTGATCTGGCAGCTCGTCCTGGTTTGGCCTCAGCTGCGTCAGAGCGCCACTTCTCCCCAGGTTCACCAGAGGAAACACCACTGCACAAAATGCTTTTCCTCCCAGCTGCTGCTCTGTGCTGTCTGTGTTCAGGTGAGTGTTTCCAGCCAATCAGGAGCCAACAAAGTCCACCTGGAACAAACACTGTCACACTGACCTTCATCTATCTGTCTGCTTCTCTACAGCGCTGGTTGCCATGGCAGCACAGCTGATTCAGGAGGATTTAACATTGACCAGGAAAGTTGGTAAACATGTCTCCTTCAGCTGTCGAGGAACTGACCAGTGTTCCAGCAGCTATGTAGTCTGGTACCAGAAGAAAGACACAGAAACATTCAGAGTGATTCTTGATATTAACAGGAATAATGGTGATTTAGATTACAGGTACAATCATCCTCAGAAAAATGATTTCTCAGCTGTGAATATTCAGAACGGCTGTGAGTTGAAGATCCAGAAAGTTAAACTCCTTCATTCAGCCACCTACTACTGCTCCTGTTGGAAGGTTGGTCCCCACAGTGAGAAATGATGCGAGCAGCCTGAACAAAAACCAACAGATGAACAGACGTCAAACAGTGTTTGTGACAGGAAGAGAGCAGTAAACCACAGCCCAGGTTCACATGTTTCACCTCCATCTCAGCCACAGTCACAAACACACTGAACTGAGGGATTTATTTCATATTCTATTTATTTATATTTTGATCAGATATTCCAGCAGGTTTATTGTCGTTTCACACAGAGAGGAAAAAGGAGACAAACACAAACACAATGAGAAAATAAAGAGGAAAATAATTCAATTATAAACTCAAACATAATCCAGATGAATCAGTAAAACAACAAACATACTTCAGAATATTTCAATAAAATGATATCAAACATCATCAAATATTTACAGCCCAACGTCCTGCTGCTGAATAAAGTCCATCCGTCCCTCACAACACTAATGTGCTCTGAATGAAAACACTTCCAGCAGCACTTGTTGTTTAACACCTTTCAGCACATTTCACCACATCATTTCACTTCAGGACATTTTAAAAGACAAATCTTGGACACATGGTAAGTAAGTAAGTTTTTATTTATATCGCACTTTTGTCAAAACAAAGTTTGCAAATTGCTGAACAGGGTACAGTAAACATAAAATATAAATGATAATATAATTAAACAAACATAAAAGTAAGAAAATACAATAGAAAAGATAAATTAAAATAAACGTATATGTACAGATATGTGCAAAGAATAATTACAGTTCTATTGTAGGGAATGCAGGATGATAGAGATGATTTGAGAAGTTTTTTGAAAACATTTAGTGATTCAGCTGCTCTGACAGAAGAGGGTAGACTGTTCCAGAGGGATGAGGCCCTGACAGCAGAAGCACAGTCACCCTTAGATTTGAGGAAGCAGCGGGGTACAGATAGGAGGCCTAGGTCAGAAGATCTGAGTGGTCTAGAGGTGGAGTAAGGGTGTAAGAGTTCAGAAATGTAGGGAGGGGTAAGACCATGAAGGGCCTTGTATGTGAGGAGTCGTGTCTTGAAGTCTATCCTGTATTTTACTGGGAGCCGATGAAGGGATGCAAGAATTGGTGTGATGTGGGATCTGTGATTGGTTTTGGTTAGAAGTCTGGCTGCAGCGTTTTGTACGAGCTGCAGGCGAGACAGGGCTGCACGGCTGAGACAGGTGAAGAGAGCATTACAGGAGTCAAGGTGAGAGAAAATCAGGTGTGGATTAGAAGTTCAAGATGGCTGGTTGTTAGCATCACTTTGATTTTTGAGACGTTCCGGAGTTAGAAAAAGCATGATTTTACAAGTTTGTTCATGTGTGAGTCAAAGTGTAAATTGTGGTCAAAGATTACACCCTGGTTTCTGGAGGAGGGTTTGAGATTGGCAGCTAGAGGGCCGATCGAGGGATTCAGTTCAGGGATGAGTTTAAATCCAAAGGCCTCAAAAAACACGGGCCACTAAAATGTGTTTGGTGTTTAGATTTGATCAGCATCACATGTTCCACTAGCTCACTAACAGCTTTAGCAAAACATCACCTGCCCTGTGAGGGACTCCGGTCATACACAGTGATGCAGAGTGCAAAGGTCAGAGTGTGAGCAGACAGACAGGTACGTATGTAGACAGACAGGTAGCCTGTACAATCATTTCATACAGGTCAAATAAAACCATTGGACAGCTTATTAGAGGCCTGCAGCAGCCACAGATACTGGATTTATTTTCTGTTATTTGTCAGAGAGTTTCATTTATTGATTGCTGTCGGGATGTTCACAGATTTTCTATAAATAAAACAAAAAATGCTTCTAGAATAACTGACCGACCCGAGTTTGAACAGAAAGCATTCAGAATCCTGTCAGACTGACAGAATGGCAGGATTCAGAGGAACAATGGTCCAGAGAGAGTCAGAGAAAACTTCTTCATCAGAGCTCCAGAAGATCATTTATAACCTGCGTTATAGCAACAATATTTACACATTTGTATTTTGTGTGATTTGCCAACACAACTGTGTAAATACAAATTCCAGGTTTCTGTAACAATTTGTCAGATGTAATGAAACGTTACATTTTAACTACAAACTAAACTCTCAGGACTTTTTTTGTCATGTGTCTCTGTGCTTCTATAAATACAGAGTCAGATTGCAGCGCTAAGTCAGTTTCTATCAGTCGGTCGGTTTCCATTTCTATCACACGGCAGCTTCAGCCGAGCCGTCGATCGGCAGCGGCGGCCTTATCTGTGAGCCGCAGGGGCTGATGGGAGCTCTGAGGACCTGTTAGAAACCACGTGGCCCTCGTCTGATCTGGCAGCTCGTCCTGGTTTGGCCTCAGCTGCGTCAGAGCGCCACTTCTCCCCAGGTTCACCAGAGGAAACACCACTGCACAAAATGCTTTTCCTCCCAGCTGCTGCTCTGTGCTGTCTGTGTTCAGGTGAGTGTTTCCAGCCAATCAGGAGCCAACAAAGTCCACCTGGAACAAACACTGTCACACTGACCTTCATCTATCTGTCTGCTTCTCTACAGCGCTGGTTGCCATGGCAGCACAGCTGATTCAGGAGGATTTAACATTGACCAGGAGAGTTGATGGAGACATCTCCTTCAGCTGTCGAGGAACTGACCAGTGTTCCAGCAGCTATGTATACTGGTATCAGAAGAAAGACACAGAAACATTCACAAGAATTCTGTACCATGACAAGACCAGTTGTAGAATAGGTTACAGGTATGATCATCCTCAGAAAAATGATTTCTCAGTCATGAAAAATCAGAACGTCTGTAAGTTGAAGATCCAGAACGTTAAACTCCTTCATTCAGCCACCTACTACTGCTCCTGTTATAAATATGAAGCCCACAGTGAGAAATGATGCGAGCAGCCTGAACAAAAACCAACAGATGAACAGACGTCAAACAGTGTTTGTGACAGGAAGAGAGCAGTAAACCACAGCCCAGGTTCACATGTTTCACCTCCATCTCAGCCACAGTCACAAACACACTGAACTGAGGGATTTATTTCATATTCTATTTATTTATATTTTCATCAGATATTCCAGCAGGTTTATTGTTGTTTGGACAATAATAAACCAAGTCTGGAGATGTTTCGGAGGTGGAAGGAGGCAGGCCGGGTGATGTTTTTAATTTAAGGTGCAAATGAGGGTGGATCTGGAGCCGATGAGCAGGGCCTCAGATTTATTGCCGCTAAGCTTCAGGAAGTTCCTGCCCATCTGGCTCCGGATGTCTGGAGAGTCGGAGAGTTGGAGATGTAGACCTGTGTGTCATCGGCATAGTAGTGAAAGTGGATCCCATGATGGAGGAGGAGGTAGATGATGAAGAGGAGTGGACCCATGACCGACCCCTGGAGGACACCCAGTGAAACACCCAAACATCCAGACTTGTGGTCCCTTATTCGCACGATGTGCTGGCGGTCAGTGAGGTAAGATAAACCAGCAAAGTGCAGCACCAGTGATCCCGATGCCAGCCAGGCGGTCCAGGAGTAGTGTGTGGGAGATAGTGTTGAATGCTGCGCTGAGGTTGAGGAGGATGAAAGTGGTAAGAAATCCGGAGTCAGCTGCACAGGAAACCGGATGGAAAGGTTCATGGAGGTTGTTTGTGTCAAGGTGGGACTGTAGTTGTGCAGCAACCACCCTTTCAAGAGTTTTGGAGATGAAGGGGAGTTTGGAGATGGGCCAGTAAAGGTTAAGGTCAGTTGGGTCAGCACCAGGTTTTTTCAGGAAAGGTGTGATAGCAGCCAGTTTGAGAGTGGGGGATACAGTGCCAGTGGTGAGGGAGGAGTTAATTATGTTGGTGATCATGGGAGAAGTGGATGGCAGACAGGCTTTGACGAGGGAGGTGGGAAGAGGATCAAGCAGGTCGTGGTTTTGGCTTTGCGGATGAGTTCAGAGATGGTGTGTTCTGATACTGGGGTGAAGTCAAAGAGGGAGCTGATGAGAGGTTGGCCGGTGGTGATCATCTAGGTTGGATCGTTTGAAGAGGTGCAGGATGAGGCCAGTTGTTGGTGAATGGTATTGATTTTAGAGCTGAAGAACGGTGGATATGTCTGATGGGAGGGTTTTAGGAGTCTGGATTAGGTGGCTGACCGTTGTGAAGAGGACTCTGTTGTTACCTGCGGTGTTGATGAGGTTGAAGCATTATGAAGATTTGGCAGTAATAAGGACGTTCTTGTAGTGATTAAGATGGTTCGAGTACATTTGGTTCTGTGAATCCGTGGCTTTGAGCTGGCGTAGGTCAGGGGTGAACCAGGGGGCAGTGTGACTAAATGAGACTGAGCAGGTTTACAGAGGAGCCAGAGTCTTGAGGGCCGAGGAGAGATAGTTATTATAGCGATTCACCAGGTCAGCAGGGAGGATGCTGTGGGAGGGCTGGGGTAGGAGCTGATCAGGATGGAGAGATCTGTGGTGTTGATATGACTGATATTTCTGAAGGAGATGGTCTGTTGTTATTTGACTTTGTGAAGTTGGGTGTGAATGTCAAAAAGTACAGCTTTGTGGTCACAAATGAGGAAATCTGTGATGTCAAAATTGGTTGGAGTGATGTCAGTGCAGCAGATAAAGTCCAGTATGTGGTCTTTGTTATGAGATGGGAGGTTGACATGTTGTGTGATACCGAGAAGTTGTTGGCAAAGATACTGGATGGATTGTCAATGTGGATGTTGAAATCGACGAGGAGGATAACAGTGGGGGTCATGACACATATAGATGTTAGTAGTGATGAGAATTCATTGAGGAAAGCAGCATCATGAAGCATCATCTTCATTATTATAATTTTCTTCATAAATGACTAAACTCTACAAGCTTTTACAACAGTGTGTCCTGTTTCTGAACACCTCATCAAATCAGCTGCAGCATCAAACCATGTCTGTCCCTTTAGGGAGATTTCAGTCTGGTTGAAAATGGTCCAGACGCTCTGATCAACTTCCAGTCTGAAGCTTTTAGTCACAGCAGTTCAGCCTCTGTGGTGTCATGATTTCCAACCTGGAATGTTTTTCTTCTGACTTTGTTACAGATTTCATTTGCTTCATTGGCTCTAATTGTGGAAACAACATGACCACTACATAGAAGATGTGTTGAATGTTCTTGCAGAGATGGTTTCAACAACACGTTGACAGAGGTTTCCACTAAAATATTGCTCTACAGTCAGAGGCTCATTTCTCTGATCATTCTGACACCACGGTCAAGTCAACATGGCTAACGTTACCATAACTCAGAGGAGGAAATCCATCATGTTGTTCAGGGAGATACAGCTCAGTCATCATAGTTATCAGGATGAACTGACAATTAAACAATCAGAAACACCAGAACAAGTTTAACCATCAGGAAGTTTCTACTGAGGGAGGGAAGTCGTATCACCTTGAATCTTTGCAGTAACGTGGTCAGTGTTCTCCTCTTTTATCTGATGTTCCTGGATTAATACTAAAGCTGCATTAATGTGTTTGTGATATTTTACTGCAGGTTGAGCGCATTTTAACTACTTTATGCACTGTTGGATAGTTTAATCTACAGCAATGCAACTTCTTCTATAAGAGTTTATTCAGCTGAAGAAGGAGGAGAATTTAGTCAACACATAAAGGAACACTTCATCCTTCAGTTTATCACAAATGTTCAACATCAACACATCTGGAGATTCATGGTTTTCACTGGACAGGAAGGCGATGAAAAACTGTCATCTGAAAAGTTAAAATTAACTAAAGCTGTCAGACAAATGTAGTGGAGTAAAAAGTCAAATATTTACCTCTGGGTAGAAGCATAAAGTAGCATCAAATGGAAATATTCCAGTAACAGGTGGACAGAGGATGCTGTCAGCACAGCCCTTACACACCTGGATCAGCCCAACATGTATGTAAGAACACTGTTTGTGGACTTCAGCTCAGAATTCAACACGGTCATTCCCCTCAAACTGAGCAACCTGGGCTTAGACAGTTCACTGTGCACATGGATACTGGACTTTGTTAGCAACAGACCACAAAACATCAGGATGGGAGGCCGCACATCATCCACTGTCATCCTGAACACTGGCACACCACAGGGATGTGTCCTCATCCTCCTCCTCTACTCCCTCTTCACCCATGACTGCTCCCCCATCCACCCCACCAACACCATCGTCAGATTTGCTGATGACACGATCATAGTAGGACTGATAACAAATAACAATGAGTCAGTCTACAGGGAGGAGATTCAGCATCTAACAGAGTGGTGCTCAGACAATATCCTGGATTTAAACTCCCCAAAATCCAAGGAACTGATCATGCATTTCCGTAATTCCAAACACACAGAACTCTCTGCCCTCTACATACATGGGGAGGAGGTAGAGAGGGTAGAGAGCTGTAAGTTCCTTGGGGTTCACGTCTTGGCTGACCTCACCTGGACCACACACGTCTCTCATCAGGTGGTGAAGGCCCAACGGATACTTGACTTCCTCGGGAAACTAAAGCACGCTCACCTCCCTCAACACCTGCTGACCAACTTCTATCGGTCAGCGATAGAAAGCCTCCTGACCTGCTGCTGCACAGTGTGGTTCTCCAGCTGCACAGGACAGGAAGGACCTGCAGCGGGTGGTGAGGACAGTGGAGCTTGTCATCGGGACGACACTACCCCCTCTCAGAGACATTTACACTGGCCGACTCCAAAAGAAGCCCAGCTGTATTGTTAAGGACCCCACACACCCGGACATTAACTGTTCTCCCTCATCTCCTCTGGGAAGAGATATAGACTGGAGAACAGTTTCTTCCCAAAGGCAGTAGCCCCATTTAGATTGCTGTTTGGATGCAGAGATCCTGCGCCAATTCTCCGCCTCTGCCTCCGTGTGAATGTCTCGAAGGGGGCGAGGGGTAAAGTGATCTGCCTCTGGAGGTAGTATCAGAGGTGCAATATTTGCGAATAGAACCAGTGTCAATGGATGAGCCGGCTGCGCGTCTCGAGAGCGTGTCGATCAGACAGTCTGATAACTACACAGGTCCTTCATTCAACTAAATACAGAGAAATGTCCCACAAAGCAACTTTACATGGCCAAACAAAAGTAAAGTACTAACTGTAACTGTCGTTTAGCAGTTTATATGAGGAAAGAAATACCACAGCTGTACATGGAGAAGCGTCTGTCCTCCCGACTGTCCTACCGACTCCTCGTCACATTTCTGCCCGAAAAAACAGCATCTGTCACTGGCAAAAAACTTGTATTTTTTCATTCTTTTGTGATGAAAATAAATCATCGCAGTGGTCAGCCCTCCAGGCCGAGGCTTCAGTGAACTTTCCCCCAGAAAACAGCCTCCATCCCCGTGAGTGACAGAGTCAGACAGTGTCCACGTTACTGATGGAGATTATGTAATTATTTAATTTCGAGTGAAAAACGCAACTTTGACACTTTCCAGGGTGTTTGGTGGGCCGAGATCTCAATCACTACACATGATAACAGCATCCATATGATAATAAACTGCCAGATTACACTGACAGGGGGACACCTGGGAAACACCTTGAAAACACATAGACATCATCTCCATGACGTGTACCGTCACACCTCTTTAGGAGCCGCAGTGCCGGCTTTCTGTGTGAATTACTCAGTGTTTCGTCTCTAAACCGGTGCTGCTTGGCTCTGTGTTAATGACCAATGCCGGAGAATCAGCGAACTGCCGCTGCAGCATTAATGCGGCTTCTCTATGTGAAAGGGGCTTGTTAAATACTATATGTTGTTATATTTGATATTTGTCAAACTAAGAACTGCTATCCATGTTTCACTGTTTTTGAAACAATGACAGTGAACATCTACTATTCTTTTAAAGTAAATCAACTGAATTTAAACTGAACATTCCCAACACTGCATTAATATCTCCTCAACAGTTGAACTGTAAATAGTTTTATTAATTGCACATTATCAGGCCCAGTGCCACTGTCCTTTATTAGCTCCAACATGAGCTGGAGCTGCCACTGGAGCTGGTGGAGCTGTCAGAGTCAGGAAAACAAGAGGTTACAGAACCACAGCCACAGGAGACTGATTCAGCACAGGAACTGGAGACAGCTGCAGCTCAGCTCAGACAGGTTGCTGCAGAACAGGAACAGAGGACTGCTGCAAGGCAGAGCAGGAGGCCGGCATCTGGAGGTCTGGACGGGGATCAGGAAAGACCGCCGGTCCGGCTCTGGAGCCAGTCTGCTGACCTGCAGACAAGGAAGCAGGAACAGGTGTCGACTGGGCCGCCGACTGAGGACCAGGAACTGGTGGACCTGCTGGTGGAGCTAGATAACAAGTCAGAATCAACAAAGTCAATGAATGAAGTTCATCCTCTGGGGACCAAGAATGTCTGTAGAAAATGTCATGTCAGTCCATCCATCCATCCTTTGGTCCAGGTCCAATCCATGTGGACTAAAGTAGTGGAGCGACAGACATTAGCATCCACAGAGCAACACTGCTAGTGTGTCTAAAAAGACAATAAAAGAAGAGACAGTCATGTTGATATGAACATTAGAGAAACACATCATGGAGCTGAAACATGATCCTGCTTCATCATTTGGACTCGTTCACCTCAGCCGACACGTTCAACAGCACACAGGTTTTTGTATTACTCTTTCTCGCTGTGGGAGACTACTACTGGATCTTTGGCTCTGGAACTAAACTGGTTGTAACAGGTAAGAATAAAGCTTCATTTTCCTTCAGTTGTTTTACTGAACAAGTGTAAAATGTGTTTTTAATGAGTTTCTGCTGCTTCAGGCTTTACATCTTAGTTTGTTCATAATTAGTAGAGAATTCTTGCAGCCGTGCAGCTATTGTTCCATAAAAAGCTTCATAACTCCTGAAAAGATGTTTAAATCTCACTGCACAGCTGAAGTTCTTCTTTATTTCTGCAGGAGATCAAACTGATTCATAGAGAAAAAGTTTGATATTGATAATGTTACAAATATACAGTATTTGATCCTCTCAGTAATTCAGCACCATCTCTTGTTTTTATAAAACAACATCATATATGATATTAAACATAATTTCATATATGTCAGTAAATGTATTTGGAAAACATATCTTTAAATATGTTGTATAGGATCATTAATAATCAATTATTAAATGATGAAATGTATTTTATATGATGGTACATATGTCTTTTAGTGTGAAATATATTTATATATGAAGACAAACAGACACTGAATATGATATTACAATAAATGAAAAACATACAAGTTACACTTAAACATAAAACACATTATATTCAAGAATAAAAAAAAAAAATAAAAAAAATTGTACGATTTACAATGGCACATGAAAATGTGTATTTTTTATGTTTGACTTTTAAATAATTTTATATATGATTATAAATATATTCATTAGTAATTTCACATATAATTTAAACAAAAATAATAATTCCAAACCTAATTTAAAATGGTAAATTAATTAGCAGCATGTGACGGTAAATATTGTGTACGACATACTGTTTTTAACTGACATATTATATGATATCATATTATCTTATGTTATATTATATTATATTATGTTATATCATATTATATTATATTATGTTATATTATATTATGTTATATTATATTATCACATTTAAATTAACCACATGTGAAGTTCCTGTAAAGGATCAATGATTTATCACCTTTCTTCATATTATATTACAATCAGTTATTATTCATATTTAACATTTCTGAACATTTCATTGTAATTGTGGATGAATGCAATTTTTTTTTTTTTTAATAATTATGATGTTATTTATGAACTGATTTGTTTTTCTTTAGCCGCTGAACTAAAGTACATGATGGTAAATCTGTCATATGTAAGACATGTTGTCATAACTTTGAAAAGTATTCAATGTAAAAGTAAATAATAATTTATCATTAAATAGCTTCTAAATTTAGTAAAATAACATTTTCATAATTATATCATATATTATATCATTGAACCAACAAAGATTGACCTTCTTTTATATTATATTACATTTTTTCTTCACATCAGTCGTATGAAAACATGTATTTGTAATTTTATATCAAGTGTAAACATTTATGAAAATCATGAAATTCAAGATGCTTTTTTTACAAATATATATAATATGTGGTGGATATTGTAAACATTAAAATGTCAGCGCGTATTAAACTTGAGGGTAAATATGTCCTTTATTATAATCTGTCTTTTATCATGATACAGATGAAGATTTTCCATTGTATGAAAATATGATGTTATATTATTATTAGTAAGAGTCATAATAATGATGAATGTGCACATTGAAAGAAAGAAGTGCTGAACACATAATGTTGTTTGTCCCCATATAACATATGATGACATGACATGATGAGTGTGTTTGATGTGCAGGTGAATCCAGTCTATGTGTTGAACTTTGTGCTGTATTGATGAGTAGTTTAGTGATCAGAGTCCATGTAGTTTCCAGGATCACACTGAATGCAGTGCAGTGCTGGAAGCTGCTGTTGACTGTGTCAATGTGTGTCTGTGCTGCTTGTTGCTGCTGTCAAGCTTCAGATGAGAAGGTAGTGAAGCCCGTGGTGAGCGTGTACCCAGCAGCATCCAGAGCCCACCTGGAGGGGAGGAGCTCCCTGCTGTGTGTGGCCTCAGCCATGTTTCCTCCTCTGGTCCGCTTCTCCTGGATAAGACGAAAGGGGGATCAGGAGAAGCAGCTCCCTGCTAAAGGAGAGCAGCTGGAGCTCAGCGAGTCGGGATGTACCGCCACCATCTTGCCGCTTGATCGGGACGCTCTCGACACGTATAAATACCGCTGCTCCGTCCAGCACGAGGGGGGCACAGTGGAGGCCCAAACAGAACAAGGTAATGATTGTGTTGCGATGAAAAAAGAAAGAAAGAATCTTCTGACCTGGCCATGACTCTGACCTGCACTTGGGTTGCCGTGTCACGTGAGCACTGACTGTGCTGCACATTGAAAGTGGGGGACGGGTTACTGATGTGGATCTCAGGTCAGAGAGAGAGTGACAGGCCTGATAATAAAGCTTTGTTAGCTGCTGAGGATGTTTATGAATCATCTGAACGTCAAACCTGTTAACTTATCTGGTCAGCTGCTGCTGTTGCTGCTGTTCAGTGTTCCTCCTCATACCTAGACTGTTTCACATTGTGCTGAAATTCACTAACTAATAATTAGACACATTGCCGGGCATGTGTAACTATTTAATTGAAGTACAACCTCTTTTACTTTCCTAATGCATAATCACAAGTAGGTAATAATGTGTCATGTTGACCTGCTGCTGTAAGTAGTAGTGTGCAGGCTGCAGCAGTTGTTTGTCCTTCTCTGTCTGCTGCAGCTACATGTTTCTGTTGTACAGTAATAATCAGGCTAATTGACTCTATAACTGTCCAGATAACCTCAGGAAAGTGTTGCAGAAGCTGCTGGAGAAGAACCTTCTAATCTGCATCTACACCTGAAGCATCAGAGAATTATAAATAATGTCTCTGATACACTGCTGTGTTATTATTATTTTTACTGTTGTTGTTTTTTATTATCACTGAATGTCACAGTTAAACCTTGTTACTAATTAAAAACAGATCTTAGTCAGATTAAATGAAGCTTATTTGTACAGTGCCTACTTTATAAGAAGTAGAATGACACAACAGACTTCATGCAGTGGTGTAACAGTCTGGATGTACTGTATGTTTGAATACAGCTGCAGTTCAAACAACAAGCAGCAGCATCACATCCAGCGCACCACCTACCTCCATCGTAACGCAGCCTGCAGCAGGTGAGTTCTGTTAAATATCTTACTGTGGGCTTTGTCTCATTACATAAAACCGATGAAAGATTCACAGAATGTAAATAAATCTCTGTACGTAAGGGAAAATGAAGAAAACCAATATTAGAGGGCCGTGATGTTCAGGCCTCAGACGGCACGGCATTGAAAACAGATACAATTCTGTGGTGGAAATCATTATGTCTCTGATCTACTGCTATGATGTTATTATTATTATTATTATTATTATTATTATTGTTATTATTCTCATCATTATTATTATTATTATTATTATTTGTATTATTATTACTGAATGTCACAGTTAAACCTTGTTACTAATAAAAACAGGTCTTAGTCATATTAAATGAAGCTTATTTGTACAGTGCCTACTTTATATGAAGTAGAATGACACAACAGACTTCATGCAGTGGTGTAACAGTCTGGATGTACTGTATGTTTGAATACAGCTGCAGGTCAGACAACAAACAGCAACAGAACCACATCCAGCAAATTGCCCACCTCCACCGTAACGTGGCGTCAAACAGGTGAGTTCTTCACGTAGAAAGACAATCACTGACCAGAGCACCATTCTGAAGAAACGCTCCACTATAAATATTCCTATATGTAGAATGAATCTAATGATTGTGTGTGCCGTGAAAGGTGACATTTACTCTGTGTGTGTGTGTGTGTGTGTGTGTGTGTGTGTGTGTGTGTGTGTGTGTGTTTGTGTGTGTCAGTGTCCTTCCAGTCTCAGTGCAGGGTGAAGCTGCTCTGTGTGCTCTACACAGTGCTGATAGTGAAGAGTCTGGTGTACTGCTGTGGACTCTCTCTGCTGAGGATCCTCTGAAACAAGGGACCGTCCACCAACTGCTCACATGCTGACTGACTGTTTTCTGCTCGCCTTTTCTCACCATCAAATCTCATCAGTTCGTCTCATTGATCACTTTGATCAGCACTCACAAATGTCAATGTTCATGTTTTGTGGTTGGTTGTAAAATGTATCTTTTGATGCACAGGTTAGATTCAGTCATCCTACATATATAAATACATATATACACATATATATCTGCAGTGACTGAGTATAAATTCTGTGCTATAGTGTTATTTTCATCCTCTAGTTTATTTCCACTTTGAATTGTGACTTGTATAATAATAGAACATGAAGCTGAATCATTAGCTGTCTGCTAGATATTTGATTGTTTTTGTATTTTTCTCTTCTTGTCTTTCTTTTTAATACATTATGCAGAGTGTGGCAGCTTTGTTCAATTCTTTCAGTGTAACATTCTCAATAAAGTGAAAAATCACAGTGTGTGTTTTAGAAACAGTCTTGTTTTTATGGATTTCAGTTTGTCTTCAGAGCAAATCATCAGAAACAGAATCAACTTCATGGACCATGTATGTTGACGCCTACAAGTCATTTGACTCTGGTTGTAATTAGCTCTCAATATACTTTTACACAGCAGCAAGAACAAATGTAGAGGAAGATGTGAATATTAGCATACAGCTAAACAAGGACAACAAAGCTAAAGAAAGAGAAGCAAACAGAAACATATAGCTATTATATACAAGTCAGTAGGTGTGGCTGTGCCACCAGGTTCAGTGCTGAGCCCCTTTTATAATTGTGTCAGTGTGGATGTCAAACTCTACGCTGATGACACTGTTGTTTACACACATGAACAAACAGCAGAGCGAGCTGCTTTCAAGCTACAACTGCTATAAAATGATCACACAGCAGCTTCATCAGTCGCCTTCAGTTTGAATGATGGCTGTGTTTATTTCTTATCAGCCAATAAAATGTTATTTAACTCTCACAGCTTTTACACCAGAATCATTCAGTGTGTTTTCACAGCAGTTACACACCTTCACATGAGTGTTTTAGAGTTTGTAAGTCAGAGAAAAACAGCCGTGAAACTTAAAAACAGGCTTTATGCCACAATCACATGTCACATTTGGAGCTGTGTGAGCGAAGCACAGACAGCTGCACTGATACAATCTGAAGCTAGAAGCTGACTGACAGGAGATCAGTGGCTCAGTGGGGTTAACCAGGTGAACTGTTGGAAACTGACCACTGATTGAGACGGACACACGACTCTGACGGCTCTGACAGCAGCTCTCTGATCAGCTGGAACCTCATTATGAGACCTGAGGTGAACCAACATGGACGCTCCACTTCAGCTTCACTAAACAACAAGACGACTTGTTTGTCTCTGTGGTTTGTGTTTCTGTCTGAGTGGTTTGTGTTCTGTCGCTCTGATCGATGAGAACAGATGAACCACATGTTCCTGTAAATGTTCCAGTCGAGGAGTCGCTGCTGCAAATCCTCTCGTGGTCATTTAAACACTTTGAGGGAGAAAAGTTTGAATTTATCTGAAATTGTATTTTTTACAGGGACAATTTATGAGAGTATGGAAGATTTCAGAAACACCAACATTTAAAAATGGTTTATTTTCTTTCGCTGCAAAAACTCTTTAATGTGAGAAAATCTCTTATTATCAATCAAGATGTACAAATCATGTATTATCATCATAAAAATATGATAATTTACTGCACGTTATTATATATATATCCACAGTTTTATTAAATTTTGTTTTAGTGGTTATTAAATAAATTAATCGAGTAAAATATGAGAAAATGAACCCTTATGAACACTGAGTAATATGCAGTATATTATTTTTCTTCTTCTGGCTGAAAATTAAACATTTCTTTGCCCCGTACCTCAAAATAAACTGTAGTATATTTCATTTTCACTGGATGTTTCTGTAGTTTTGTATGTATATCACATGTTTTTATGTGTCAGCTGTTACTTTCACTAAATATTTAAAAACATTGCATCATGATTAATCTATTATCAGTGTTATTTATATGATTGTGTGTCTGTCTCCCAGGTGAATAAGACAGATGGAAGCTGAGACAGTGAGTACTGAGCGCTGTAACTGTTGTAACTGTCATTGTGTTGTTCATGTGAAAAAGTGCAGCTAACGGTGAGGAGGCTGCAGAGCAGAAACCCACACAGCCCGTCTGCTGCAGGAAAGGAAGTGCTGGTTGGCTCTCAACAGTTTTTTATGAGTCCTAATAACCACTGAGAACAGATTCATATCTGCTGCTGTACACACTCATCAACTCCTCTCCCTCTCTGGACCGCTTTGTCTTTTCTCTTGTTGTCTGGAAGCCTTTTTTCCACTGAGCCCTCCACCCACACAAAGTTGAACTGAGCCCAGAGACCAACAGTGACCCCCCACCTGGAGCTCACGTCCATGAATATAATGAAGTACTACCTGTATTAGTATTTATTTTCCTTTAGCTCTATTCATTCAGAATATCAGACAAACAGCTGGGTCTTTATTTAATGTTTTTTTTTCAGATGAATCTCCAGTGAAAGTTCAGTGAAGCTCATCATAGACTAACGAAAAAATTATATTTGTTCCTGTCTCCATTCATAGTTTAATGTCATTTTATCAAATAAGCTAACTTTTTTTCCATGTCAGGCTTTATGTTTCATGTCCTCACAGATTAAACACTGATCACATATCATCTGCTGTCATAAACATGATCTTTACTTCATTCACTCGTCTCTCCTGATTGAAATCTGCTTTAAATGGAATAACAGCGTCAAGCCAAAGCAGACAAATGTCAGTGTTTTCCTTTAAGAAGCTGAAGGAACAGTTATGATACATTTCATATTATCTGAAGGGATGTTTGTTCTGTTCTGTGTGTTCTAACTCTGATCACTTGGATCATTTTCACCATGAAACACTGTTGGAAGAATGACAACATGTTGCAGCTGTCTCAGCAGACAACACATGTGTGACATTACATGTGTCTTTACGCTGTTAGATCGCTGTCACACCAATAAATCAGCTCTTCCACCACGGCTGTGTGACACATTTCAAACTAAAGCTGATCACATGCTGGATTTCTGTGTTTGCTGCTGGTGCTGACATTAAACATCACAGAGAAACACCACCACCCTGTGGTCAGTCACGGGAAGTGCAGGGACATCCACGTGATGCTGATGACGGTCGCCATGACGACACCATGACGCGCCGCCCTCTTATTTTACTGGCGACAAACCCACAGTGACATCTAGTGGATAAAAAACACACAGCAGTAAATGAGGAGTATTACTGGCATTATTGTTGGTACTACTTCCAAAAATACTTCAAATACTTTTTCTACTGCAACTATATTATTACTATATTATTACTATATTATTCTGCTGCTGCCTGTTACAGTAGATGGTGTCATATTACTCTGACATGTACTATACTAACTATAACTATAGAAGTCTAACTAATCACAGCACTGTGTCACTTCACTTGAGACAGTACTGCAGTATTAGTTTGAAGTACATCTCTGCTGGTGGGTACTGTGTGTATTTGTACTGCTTGCCTTGTAAGTTGGAGTTGAATTGCTCTTCTATAGTTTCTATTTTGATTTGTCTTCTTATTGGACACTTTTGACAGACAGAGACAAATGATGTGGTCCTGCTGATAGTTTCATCACATCAGAAAACACTTCTATGTGTCGTTTTAAAGCTCACTTACAAACCACACATTGTCTCTTTTCATTGGGACCACTTTTTGGACCCGACCTCTGCCTGAATACCACCTGTTTCACATCCCAGGAGGGTTTTTACAGGCAGAAGCACAGCTGTGGTGGCTTCACCAGTGTCTCCCATTGTGGCTGACCTCTACATGGAGGAAGTAGAGAGCAGAGCCCTGAGCTCCTTCCAGGGAACAGAACCAGAACCACTGCTTCACATATGAGGAGCACAGCTGGATTTCAACTCTTCTGAAGCCTCCGCTGGCTTCGTCTTTACAAACTGACCCTCTGAACTTTATCTGACGTTCTGCTGGAGATCCCAAAGTTTACAACAATACAGAATGTGTCAGGCTGGATTTTGGGGAAATGTGTGTAAAATGATGCAGCAGACATGTTGAAATGTTCCATTTGATGGAGTCTTGGCTTTGAATCTTTCCCTCAGTGAAACATCCTGTAGCTTTAATGAAGAGACTGAACAACAGGAGACACAATAAAGATGTGACACTGTGTGTGGAAAAGGTTTGATGTGTCATATAAATGAAATGATTCAGTGAAATGACAGAAATGTAAGGGGACGTTTAAGGCTTCAAATCACAGTGGAGGAGTTTTGTGGATTTGTCCTTTTGTCTTTTCATCACAGCTGTTCAACAACAGATAACAGTCTGTGCTACTAAATTCACCACCACCTGAATGTGTTGCTGCTCACATGAATGTGGGTTTCTATTTCTATCACACGGCAGCTTCAGCCGAGCCGTCGATCGGCAGCGGCGGCCTTATCTGTGAGCCGCAGGGGCTGATGGGAGCTCTGAGGACCTGTTAGAAACCACGTGGCCCTCGTCTGATCTGGCAGCTCGTCCTGGTTTGGCCTCAGCTGCGTCAGAGCGCCACTTCTCCCCAGGTTCACCAGAGGAAACACCACTGCACAAAATGCTTTTCCTCCCAGCTGCTGCTCTGTGCTGTCTGTGTTCAGGTGAGTGTTTCCAGCCAATCAGGAGCCAACAAAGTCCACCTGGAACAAACACTGTCACACTGACCTTCATCTATCTGTCTGCTTCTCTACAGCGCTGGTTGCCATGGCAGCACAGCTGATTCAGGAGGATTTAACATTGACCAGGATAGTTGATCGAGACGTCTCCTTCAGCTGTCAAACTGACCAGTGTTCCAGCAGCTGGGTACTCTGGTACCAGAAGAAAGACACAGAAACATTCACAAGGATTCTGTATATTGACAGGGATAGTGGTAACATATATAACGGGTATAATCATCCTCAGAAAAATGATTTCTCAGCTGTGTATAATCAGAACGGCTGTGAGTTGAAAATCCAGAACGTTAAACTCCTTCATTCAGCCACCTACTACTGCTCCTGTTTGATCTCCACAGTGAGAAATGATGCGAGCAGCCTGAACAAAAACCAACAGATGAACAGACGTCAAACAGTGTTTGTGACAGGAAGAGAGCAGTAAACCACAGCCCAGGTTCACATGTTTCACCTCCATCTCAGCCACAGTCACAAACACACTGAACTGAGGGATTTATTTCATATTCTATTTATTTATATTTTGATCAGATATTCCAGCAGGTTTATTGTTGTTTCACACAGAGAGGAAAAAGGAGACAAACACAAACACAATGAGAAAATAAAGAGGAAAATAAAAAAACGGAAAACGTCGTGTTAGCGATATTCAGTACCGCTGCTAGCCATTTTGGTGCCCTAAACATAATTCCTTTATGATACCCTTTCCGGTGAAAAAAAAAATGTTTTTGCAACTTTAACTTTTTATTTCCAAACATATAACTCAATTCCAATTACACAATAGCAGTATCACAACACCTAAGAATAATAAAACGAAAAAGGAAAATCACCTTTGTAAACACAGAACAGGTGACACAGGTGTTTACACTGGCACCTGCTGATGGACTCTGAATGACAGGACTTGTGCTTTCAGAGGTGGTTCTCTGCTGTGTGTCTGTCCCTAAACTGCTGGTTGAGGTGGTTTGATCAGGGCTTTGTACTGTTGTGGAGTCTACAGAGCTGCTGTCCGGCTGGAGTTGATGTGTGCCTGAACTGCTTGATGGTTGCTCATCATCTGTATCTTCCTCTTGGCCTCCTGCTCCTCCTTGTATGTATCTCAGCATTGACCCTGCATTAATTTAGAAATACCTATAAAAAGGATCAGTACAGAAAGAGACAAAATATTCAAACAAAGAATCTTATACCCTTTATTACTTATTTATCAACTATTTGATTAATCTAATCTAATCTAATCTAAAAAGCATGATAGACTGAGTTGCAATATTGCACACAATAATAATGTTGTCTTTATATCATTCATAATGACATTTTATATTTATATCTTACCTACAAGAATAAGAGCAACATTATACAATTTACACAAGACTACATCTCTGAATCTTAAACATTATTTTACCATTTAATTGAATACAACTTAAATATGGTTACTAAAGCATTTTGTCTACTACAAAACGTTTTTCTGTTTCACTGGCAGATGTTATCCATGTTTTTGCATCCTGACGTAAATGCAAAATAAACGGCAGTTCATTTTGACATGTTGCTTCTGTCACAGTCAGCTGTGACTAAGCTAGCTGTAGCAGTAACACTAAAAGTCAAGATGGTCGTGGGTTCATGCCTGGCTGAAGACTATCAATCACACGCTACATGCTAATAAATGGTCTGAAGCAAGAGGAATTGTTAGCCTACCTTGTGCACTGACTGCTAACTGTTACTGACAAAGTATTGACCACCGTCACGTCAAAATAAACTGTAAACAACTGCTCAATATCTAACATAAAGTAACAGCTAGCTGGCGTCATTTACTTGTAAAATGCATGGATAATGTTCAACAGTAAAATCTCAATTTAGCTTGCACCTAAGTTATAACATATCTGAGTTTGCTAACATTAGCAATTACTTCAGCTAGTTCGAGGTGTATGCTGGGCTAACCATCACATTTCCCGTATTTAAGAACGGTTAAACATGGACTTACCTGCAAGTGATGCACAGGCATCATCTCGCAGTTTCTTCCTCTTTCTTTTCTCTGCTCCTGACTCCTGCTGTATTTTTGGGGCCATTTCCAAAAAAGTTGACAGCCGGCTTCCAAACTTCATCAGGTGCAATCCAACAGACCACTGAGATAGGGAGGGGCACCCACGGGCAGTGATGTGCACAAGCAGCCCCCCCTCGTGGCCCAATTGTTGAAAAACGCGCGCTTAAGTGCCCTCTTTGGAGCCCAAAAAGTGTGCCAAATTGCCCTCTTGGTTGGCAAAACACACTAAACTGCCCCCTTGGCTGGTTAAAACATGATAAACTGCCCTCTTGGGAACCAAAACATGATAAACTGCCCTCTTGGGAGCCAAAACACGCGCTAAAGTGCCCTCTTGGAAGCCAAAAATGTGTGCCAAAGTGCCCTCTTGGTTGGCATGACACACTAAACTGTCCCCTTTGCTGGTTAAAACATGATAAACTGCCCTCTTGGCAGCCAAAACGCATGCTAAAGTGCCCTCTTGGGAGCCAAAACGCGCTAAAGTGCCCTTCGTTTCGCTCCTGCCCTCCAAAAAGTCCGTGCACACCACTGCCCACAGGGAGCTTGGGAAGTTGAGTGTGTGTGTTTGGGGGGGGGGGGCACCACCATTGTTACTTTCTTGAGCAATTAAATATATCTCTTGTTCTGCCTGTTTTGTATGGAAGCAAATCTGTTCCATAATTCAAATTAAAATGCATTAACAGAAATGCTTTTTCATTTTCAGAATGTAGCTGCATTTTTTGACTCATAAATAAAATTAGTAATAAATCATCCAAATTGCATTTTCATTTTCTTCTTCAAGACTGATCATGTTGTAACTTAATTCAAATGATTAAGAAAAGGACATTTAAGATTGATTTTTCAAAAGATGGCCCGCCAAATAGGTACCAAAATTCAATTTGTAATGTCAAATTTGAAAATTAAAATGCATTAACAGAAATGCTTTTTCATTTCACGGTCAGAGCTGCATTTTTTGACTCATAAATAAAATAAGTAATAAATCATCCAGATTGCATTTTCATTTCTTCTTCAAGACTGCTCATTTTGTTACACAAAGACAAAGAAAACTGCTTTTTTCGTTTTGAATCCCGCCCCCCGCAAAAAAGGTTCAAAAATCAATTTGAATTCACAATCCCAATCGGCACAGGAGAGTGACGTCAGCGGCCTCTCTTCTTCTTCAGCCCCCAGTCTGACCAACTGTGCTACGCATCTACGTAAGGGGGCAGCGAGGCGCTTATTCGACACGGGAGCAAGAGAAGGGACAAGAGGAGAGTGTGAAGGCTGTGTTGGTAGCATAGACTGTGGTACATGTTTTCAGAAACAGTGGGGAAATCACCACCATGTCCACTTCTGTACTGCGGTCAAGCTAGCCATGGTTCGTGTTTGCTTGGTTAAATCAGCGGCAAATTTTTTTTTTCCAGTGCGCAAATGCTCTAACATTTACGGTGATCGTAATGAAGCCGCTCTGAAGAGCTGCTGGCAGTGACGGTGGTCAGACTGCGGTCTCACAGTCAGACCCATGAAACACACGGTACTTACAGTCAGTATTCCCGGTAATAAACTGAAGGTATCAGCGCTGGACTGTATGTCGACGTCGCCCCCATATTGGATTGTGGCAGCTCAGCCCCGTGAACTAATACAAGTCAATGGAGTGAACTTTATAAAGCTTCTTCTACAAAGTGCTATAAGCTAATGTCTCTCTTTCTCCCACACCCACGCACCTGCAGCGGGTCTAGGGTTGCCAACTCCCTGAAAATAAATTAGGGACAACCGCCCCCCCGGACGGCTTGGTAACTTTTTTTCTTGGCCCTTTTTGTGTGTGTGAAACGATTTCCAAATAATTTGACTCGAATGTGAATTTAGTTTGATGAAGGTTTTTTGAGTGATACGAATACATAGAAAAAAACTTTATTCAACAATTAATTTTTTTGTGCTAAATAAAAGATATTTTTAACATAAATCTGTCCTGCTTAACTTGACAGAATGACATAAATATTCATTATTTAACAGAACTGTCCTGCTTAACTGAAACAATATAAAATAACAGAAAACAATAGAAAGTTGTTACTTTCTTACTGATATATAGTTCATGTGTAGTGTATCAACTGCCTGTGCAGTATAAATTATGCACGTCACATCTATCTATGGACTGTTTGAACTGACATGTGTAAGGTTGCATATATGTATGTATAGTATAGTGTGTATTCTTTATCTATTATTCATCTATGTGTTACTTTTATGTATTATTTATCTATGTTATGTATTCATCTATCACTTGTATGTGTTTATTACACTAAACATTTTTTCCGGCCACAAAATACTGACATTTATTGGACTTAAAAAACATTCTTATTTTTTTCTACATACCATATCTGCCTCTGGTGTTGCCTGGTGGATAACAAACCAGTCAAGGGTCCACCTGGTTGTCCCTCACGTGTAGACCACTAGATGCATGCTGTTTCACATCAAACAGTTCACTATGGGCTACAGAAAAATGTGCCGCCAGCAGACATTATCTACACTTTTTCCAGCCATGTTTTCTTTTTCTCATTCGAGTCTGTGTTTTTGCAGCCTTTTCTTTTTCTCTCGGGGGAGTACCGTTACTGCTCATGGTGGAAGGCGTACCGTCTGCAGTGTCCTGTGAACCTGTGTCGTTGTGAGCCATGCTGGATTGTTTTGCCAGTTGCCTCAGTCTCTTGTCTTCCGGTATCTTCTTGCAAGCGACAGTACCTCGACCAATGGAGAAGAGCCGGATTCTGCATTGTTATTCTCGTGTGTGAGTGTGCTGTCGGCTCATTGGTCACAGAGCAGGAGAGGGCTGGCAGTAAGATTACCGTATATTTCATATAAAACGCCCTGTCATTCATTGATTCCATGACATTTTAAAGACCATTTTGTTTCTCACAGAAATACGGGACAAAAGTGCGTCCCTTTTAAGCTCAATACGGGACGCGTAACTTTGTTTCTAATACGGGACGATTCCGTTTTTCAAGGGATGGTTGGCAACCTGAGCGAGTCACAAAATCATCGGCCCGCTTATAGCCTGGAGCCTCGCCCGTCCAGCTACAGCTTCCTGTCCGCTTCTGGGTCTCACCTGTGCTAAAGACCACCTAACATTAACAGATCAAAATAGAGTAAACGGCAAGCTATCCAGTATCAAATCCACAGAGCAAGCGGGCCGCGGTGTCCGCTCCTGCCTTCCCCAGCCAGCCCCCCACACTGTCGCCTGCGCAGCCACGCGGGAGGGGACAGGAGAGACCCCGGCGCTGCTGCAGAGGAGCCGTGGACTGCGATGACTCTGAGCAGCATGTGAATTACAATATAATCTATTTCTCGCCTTTCCCCCGATGATCTGAATACGTTGCTAAATTTGTCGCTAGTCGCTTTTTAGAAATAATGTCGCTTAGAGGGTCTGAAAAGTCGCTAAGTCTAGCTAGAAAGTCGCCAAGTTGGCAACACTGAAGAAGAGAGGCCGCTGACGTCACTCTCTTGCGCCGCTTGGGATTGTGAATTCAAACTGAATTTTTGACCTTTTTTTGCGGGGGGCGGGCTTCAAAACTAAAAAGCTGTTTCTTTTCTTTGTGTAACAAATGAGCAGTCTTGAAGAAGAAAATGAAAATGCAATCTGGATGATTTATTACTAATTTTATTCATGAGTCAAAAAATGCAGCTCTGACTTTGAAATGAAAAAGCATTTCTGCTAATGCATTTTAATTTTCAAATTTGACATTTCAAATTGAATTTTGGTACCTATTTGCTGGGCTATATTTTGAAAAATATATCTTAAATGTCCCTTTCTTTATCATTTGAATTAGTTCAAAATGAGCAGTCTTGAAGAAGAAAATGAAAATGAAATTTGGATGATTTATTACTATTTTTTATTTATGAGTCAAAAAAATGCAGCTACATTCTGAAAATGAAAAAGCATTTCTGTTAATGCATTTTAATTTGAAATATGTACAGATTTGTTCCATAGGGGTTAAAGGGCTGTTTGTGAAGTATTCAGCCTCTTTACCGCGGTCTCAGAACCACCTGGCTCCATTTCTTAACCGGGGTAAATGAAGCCTTTTGCTAATAAGTTTAATTTGTCTCAGTCAGCAGGTACATGTTTAGATCAACAGGAGGACACTGAGGAGACATGTTGAAAAAAACACACAGTTCTCAATGTCATGATCTCTACCATCACGATTCTTTGGATCTGCAATGCTGTCGTGCTGTGTAAAGGCCCCCACACACCGCCCAGTCTCAAACCAACAGCTAACTGCACTTTATCCAACCACTCAGTTGCCTCCTGTCTGACCTGTTCGGCAGAAGAAAAGGTTGCATTGAACACACCGCTTCGACGTGCTGCCAACTCCACAGTAGTGTGTACGTTCTGCACTTGCACGAGATGCATTAAGCTTCCTTAACAGCGGGTGGCACTAATCTCCTGCCAGTACTCCAAAATATGAAAACAGGAAATGAAGGAACGGAGTGCATAGAAAAACGAAGCGCACACAGTATTCCAGCACTCCCATACATGTACTGATTAGCTAGCACACCGCCATCAGAATGGTCTTACAGCTAGCATACAAACAATCAGAGTATCCAATGGCTCAGATGACCAACAGCCAACCTCCTCAGACTTCGCAAGCTGCATCGGAGTGGACACTGTCCGCGCTGTTCCAAAAGCTGCCAACACAGCTGAACACACCAAACAGATTTGTTCCCGAACTCGTCCAACTCTCCCAAAGCGCTTCCGAAAACACACCGGGCCAACATTTTCAGGCTTAAAATGTCACAATGGTCTGGTGAACAAACAAAGGCGTGGAAATGGCCAGTCCCTGTGTGAAAAGGGCTACTGTGAGGTGAGAACATATGAGGTGAGAATTCGCCGGTGCAGGAACAGAATCTGTGTTTAGATTTGCTCAGCATCGCCTTGTTTGACAGATGAACAAGGAGACTGTACTCTTTGTGTCCAGAGAGGCCAGACGGACAAAAATGTACAAGTCAGTGGTAGTTTGAACAATGTGTATTAAAGTTGGGGTCGGTCAGAGCCACACTTTCTCAGGTGTGTGCTTTATGCTAACATTAGCAGCTACACAATGCAACAGTTTTTTCATCAGCCCTTTTAAGATAGAAAAGGTGGCACATTTGCTGCAAGGTAAAGGCTCTAGTGTGCCGCCCTGTCCTTCTAAAAGGGAGGTGTAATATTCCTTCTTTTCCAAAAGCAGCTCACATGAATGTGGGTTTCTATTTCTATCACACGGCAGCTTCAGCCGAGCCGTCGATCGGCAGCGGCGGCCTTATCTGTGAGCCGCAGGGGCTGATGGGAGCTCTGAGGACCTGTTAGAAACCACGTGGCCCTCGTCTGATCTGGCAGCTCGTCCTGGTTTGGCCTCAGCTGCGTCAGAGCGCCACTTCTCCCCAGGTTCACCAGAGGAAACACCACTGCACAAAATGCTTTTCCTCCCAGCTGCTGCTCTGTGCTGTCTGTGTTCAGGTGAGTGTTTCCAGCCAATCAGGAGCCAACAAAGTCCACCTGGAACAAACACTGTCACACTGACCTTCATCTATCTGTCTGCTTCTCTACAGCGCTGGTTGCCATGGCAGCACAGCTGATTCAGCAGGATTTAACACTGACCAGGAGAGTTGGTGGAGACGTCTCCTTCAGCTGTCGAGGAACTGACCAGTGTTCCAGCTGGTCAAATGTAGTCTGGTACCAGAAGAAAGACACAGAAACATTCACAAGGATTCTTCGTATTAATAAGAACGGTTGTAACATAGCTGAGATGTACGATCATCCTCAGAAAAATGATTTCTCAGCTGTGAATAATCAGAACGGCTGTGAGTTGAAGATCCAGACAGTTAAACTCCTTCATTCAGCCACCTACTACTGCTCCTGTTGGGAGAGAGATCCCCACAGTGAGAAATGATGTGAGCAGCCTGAACAAAAACCAACAGATGAACAGACGTCAAACAGTGTTTGTGACAGGAAGAGAGCAGTAAACCACAGCCCAGGTTCACATGTTTCACCTCCATCTCAGCCACAGTCACAAACACACTGAACTGAGGGATTTATTTAATATTCTATTTATTATATTTGATCAGATATTCCAGCAGGTTTATTGTTGTTTCACACAGAGAGGAAAAAGGAGACAAACACAAACACAATGAGAAAATAAAGAGGAAAATAATTCAATGACAAACTCAAACATAATCCAGATGAATCAGTAAAACAACAAACATACTTCAGAATATTTCAATAAAATGATATCAAACATCATCAAATATTTACAGCCCAACGTCCTGCTGCTGAATAAAGTCCATCCGTCCCTCACAACACTAATGTGCTCTGAATGAAAACACTTCCAGCAGCACTTGTTGTTTAACACCTTTCAGCACATTTCACCACATCATTTCACTTTAGGACATTTAAAAAGACAAATCTTGGACACATGTCGGTCCGTGTACTTTGTGGCCATTTGATTTCCATTTTGCAGTCGGAAATCATAAAAACAGAAAAGGATTTGTGTCCAGTTTTTCGTTTTGAATCGGAAACCAAAAATTGAACAGAAAGCATTCAGAATCCTGTCAGACTGACAGAATGGCAGGATTCAGAGGAACAATGGTCCAGAGAGAGTCAGAGAAAACTTCTTCATCAAAGCTCCAGAAGATCATTTGTAACCCGGGTTAACCCAGTCAAACTAAACTCTCAGGACTTTTTAACCGTGTGGCTCTCAAAGTTTGAACAAGTGCTTCACACAACACAGCTCTGTGTCTGTCTGCAGACTTTTATTTAGTGAAGCTGTCTCTGACCACTAAAGCCAGTCTGAGACTCTGTCTTTGTCTCTTGTCTCTCACTCAGTCACCGTCTCTGTCTCTCTTAATTTCTTGAACCTGACAGGGTAGTGCAAAGTCAGCTTTAAATGGAAAAATATATTCAAGCACAAACAAAAACAAAAACTCTGAATGAGCTGCAGCATCAAGCCATGTCTGTCCCTTTAGGGAGATTTCAGTCTGGTTGAAAATGGTCCAGAAGCTCTGATCAACTTCCATTCTGAAGCTTTTAGGCTCAGCAGTGCAGCCTCTGTGAATGCTGCACAAACACGTTTTCTTGGATCTTCTTTACAACCTGGCATGTTTGTTTTCTGACTTTGTTGATTTCATTTACTACTTTAATGGAGTTACTATAACTAAGATTCAGGAACTTGACCACTCCACTCTGCCTTGCTGATCTACAACGCAGGCCCAGCCAATCTGACCATCCGCAACGCATCAAACCACCTGTGCCTTTTACGACTAAACCATCTGTTCGTCCTGATTCAATCACCCGTTGATTTTATATCAACAAGCCTACCAGTTCTCTCACATTTGTCTCAAGTTCTCATTGTTCCGCTAAGACAAGCATATCGCAACCTGCAAATTTCAAACCTTACCACCTTCCCGACGAACCCAGAGCCATTTCTTAATCCTCTGGAGATGATCTTTTCGACGATCGTTCCATCATCTCCGAATCTCCTCCACCTGCAATCACCTCCACTCTGGCATGGTCATCCAGGCACAACCAACGCAACTTCACCCATGCAGAGGTCTCGGTCCTCCCTGCTGTACTCCAGGTGAAAGCTGGTCCCCCAGACACCTCATGTCCGACCGACCAGCCTCCTGGCACCGAACCAGCAGCCACATTGCCAAGATGAGAGTCCCAGTTCCCTCTCATCTTCCCCCCACCTCCCATTCCGTCCAACCGTCAACAGTGCCCAGCTTTCCCGCTGCTCACGGCCTCCACCTTCACCTCCACTCCGGCCGCTGCATACTCCACAGCTCACCGATGACGTTAGTCGCGCCAGTGACATCGTCATCGTGCAGCACACTGCAGCGGAGCCGCGATCTCCTCCAGAACCCACAGTGGGCCAAGTCGTATCTCTCCGTGTATTCTCACCACCAGGGGGAAGATTATGGAGCCATAAGGTGACTTTAAAATGTGGCATCCAAAAAAAAAATTGGCTTTGAAAACAAAACCAGTACTGAAAAAAGAAACATTGTCATTGAAACATTTGTATTGAAAACAGTTGTATTGGCATTGAAACAAGTATTGGCACTAAAAAAGAAAGTAATTCAAATAATTCAAATCCGAAAATCTATCATTTTATTTTATTGGGACTTTTTTGTATTTTTCAATGACAATCTTCAGATTTTTTATTCTTCATGTCACTTTTTTTTCAGTGACAGATTTTTTTTCAGTGTCACTGATTGATTTAAACCTTCTGTCACTGTTTTGGCATCGAGAGGGCGGGGCCTGAGGGGAGTGGCAAGTAGAGCGTGGTTTGGATATCATATGAGAAGGTAATGGCAGCAGCCTGCGGGAAGGCGGGGCTGGACGGTCCAGCCATAATACACCATTTAGGGCCCGTGTGCTGGCCGTCTCTGGGCAACACAGAGTCCAACTACCTCGCAGACTTTTCTTCAAGCTCTCTCCTGATGTGTCCGAGTCTCTGTGTATCTGGTTCTGTCCCAGAGCTCCCTAGCTTCGGTCTCTATATGCATATGGAGTGTGGTAGTAGTACCGGAGCGCCGAGCACGGAGCATCAGCCACAGTTAGCATAACAGTAGAACAGCCTGTTGCTCCGAGCCGGGGCTGCAGCCCCGACAGCAGCGCTCTGGTCTGCTCCCCGAGCTGTGTGCCACCGTTCTCAATGCTCTTGTTCATGAGTAGAGACCCTAGTGATGCTACGAGCAAAGTTTCATGTTGTGCCTTCTTAGTGTTCTAAAAATAGCGATTTTGATGCTAGCATGTCTTGCCCCATGCACTCCCGTTCAAAATGAACGTGCCCAAAACCGAAACGCCGGTAAATCTTAAAAGTGCCTCTTTCGTCGTAATTATGCTTTCACACGAAGGTTTGACTCATATTCAATCCCAAATGCCTTGGTTGATTTTTGGCGAGAGTTTCACTTTAATTGAAGCTATCTGGTGAAGTTTCTGTATTATAAAAAAACACCTGACCCTCTCCTCTTCCTCGCTCTCTTATTCTGCGCCCCTCCCCCACCCCATTTCTCTCTCCATGTTTTTTCTTTGCTTTTCTCTCCTTCGTAGGTCCATGAGGGGTCCGTCGCTGCCCGGGTGTTGCGGTGGATTCTCTACAAAGCTTCCCCGCAAATGCTCAAAGAACTCAAAGAACCAAGATCTTGAACATTTTGTTGTCTTTTGGCGGTGTGGTCCTTGCTAGTGAAATTGAACATTCCCAACACTGCATTTATATCTCCTCAACAGTTGAACTGTAAATAATGTTATTAATCGCACATTATCAGGCCCAGTGCCACTGTCCTTTATTAGCTCTAACATGTAGTTACCTTTACATCTAAAGGTGTCTTGAGGGTGAACTCATGAATGTCGACCCATCTGTTGATGATCACTGTGTAATGTTCATCCAAACTGTACAAATAGTTCACTGCAACATGACAATATCAGCTGCCTTCATTTACCTGAGTCACCTTAGACATCATCACAACAGTTGCCCCCCTGAGAGATTTGGCAGGAGCTGCCACTGGAGCTGGTGGAGCTGTCAGAGTCAGGAAAACAAGAGGTTACAGAACCACAGCCACAGGAGACTGATTCAGCACAGGAACTGGAGACAGCTGCAGCTCAGCTCAGACAGGTTGCTGCAGAACAGGAACAGAGGACTGCTGCAAGGCAGAGCAGGAGGCCGGCAGCTGGAGGTCTGGACGGGGATCAGGAAAGACCGCCGGTCCGGCTCTGGAGCCAGTCTGCTGACCTGCAGACAAGGAAGCTGGAACAGGTGTCGACTGGGCCGCCGACTGAGGACCAGGAACTGTTGGACCTGCTGGTGGAGCTAGATAACAAGTCAGAATCAACAAAGTCAATGAAGTTCATCCTCTGGGGACCAAGAATGTGTGTAGAAAATGTCATGTCAGTCCATCCATCCATCCTTTGGTCCAGGTCCAATCCATGTGGACTAAAGTAGTGGAGCGACAGACATTAGCATCCACAGAGCAACACTGCTAGTGTGTCTAAAAAGACAATAAAAGAAGAGACAGTCATGTTGATATGAACATTAGAGAAACACATCATGGAGCTGAAACATGATCCTGCTTCATCATTTGGACTCGTTCACCTCAGCCGACACGTTCAACAGCACACAGGTTTTTGTATTACTCTTTCTCGTGGGAGGAGGTGACACCTGATCTTTGGCTCTGGAACTAAACTGTTTGTAACAGGTAAGAATAAAGCTTCATTTTCCTTAAGTTGTTTTATTGAACAAGTGTAAAATGTGTCTTTAATGAGTTTCTGCTGCTTCAAGCTTTACATGTTAGTTTGTTAATAATTAGTAGAGAATTCTTGCAGCCGTGCAGCTATTGTTCCATAAAAAGTTTCATAACTCCTGAAAAGATGTTTAAATCTCACTGCACAGCTGAAGTTCTTCTTATTTCTGCAGGAGATCAAACTGATTCATAGAGAAAAAGTCTGATATTGACAATGTTACAAATATACAGTATTTGATCCTCTCAGTAATTCAGCACCATCTCTTGTTTTTATAAAACTACATCATATATGATATTAAACATAATTTCATATATGTCAGTAAATGTATTTGATAAACATTTAACTTTAAATATGTTTTATAGGATCATTAATAATTCATTATGAATTGGTC